>NC_092088.1:43177538-43293356 GCF_045679555.1 Salvelinus alpinus | reverse complement strand
CACTTATGAGCCCCTCCTTTACAGTAGAAGCCTCAAACAAGTTTCTTAAGACGGTTGACATCTAGTGGAAGCCTTAGGAAGTGCACAATGACCCCATAGACACTGTGTATTCGATAGGCCAAGCTTTCAAAAACTACAAACCTCAGATTTCCCACTTCCTGGTTGGATTTTTCTCAGGTTTTCGCCTGCCATATGAGTTCTGTTATACTCACAGACATCATTCAAACAGTTTTAGAAACTTCAGAGTGTTTTCTATCCAATACTACTAATAATATGCATATATTAGCATCTGGGACTGAGTAGGAGGAAGTTCAATCTGGGCATGCTTTTCATCCAAAAGTGAAAATGCTGCCCCCTATCCCAAACAGGTTATTAACAGGCTGCCAAGTGAATGGCAGTAGCTAATCAGAATAATATTTGCTCTTTTCCTACTCACCGTTTCACTGTCACCCCACCCAACAGCTCCAGATCGAACTAAGTGCATTACAGACAGCAGTAAGCCGTAGCACCAGGTTGTAAATGGGAAGTAATAAGTAATGTACATGTTTTGTAGGTGGTTCCAGATAAAACAAAACCATCCAACGCAAGACACGTATAGTCAGATATAAATGTACGTCATTTTTATCATGAAACACACGGTATAGACCCGGTTCAAGCCCAAATATATTGACTCAAACAATGACTTATTGACTTAAAAAGTGCAACATCACAGGTCATTGTCTTTCAGCAAAAAAAAAAAAGGATTTTCACTGGTGTATGTGTTTAACCTTGTTATCCACTTGTTCTTCAGACAAGGAGGTGACTGAAAATGTTGTTGTAATGTGTTTGATGCAAGAAACCCCTTAAAAATATTACTAGTATTATTACAGAGAATCAGACAAAAATGTATGCTTTTTGAAGCCTTTCTCAAAACACAGCACTGCTCCTTTAAGACATAAAAAAAGCTATTTAGCTGACTCGTTTTTCAAAGATGTCTAAAATGTACACATTTTGTGCTCTTGTAGGAAGCAATCCCTCCCCCATTGCTGACCAGAAATGAGCTATAACTGAACTAATAACTCAATAACAAGCAACGAATATGAACAAATGTGCACCCGTGACTACATGCAGCTCTCGCGTTTATCTCAAAACAAACGCATCTACTCGCAACCGCTAGTGCCTGTCGGTAGCGATAGAATCATACTCCGATGCGCTATGCAAAACCTCTCGCATATTTAGTTATGTTTCCGTATGTAGCATTGAAAGTGGCTAGTATTAAGTTGACTCTATCACAATTCCCACGGTAGAGGGAAATGTTGGTAGCGTTAACTAACGGGGGAAACTTGAGTGAAGTTCAATCTCATGCTGGTATTTATTCTGCACAGCAGTCCCTGGGAGCTGCATGTGTGCTTAGAGGGAACATTGCTGTGCTGTACTAAAACTCATTTTAGAGTTCAGAATGTCCCTAGAGAAATTGATTGGTATTACTCTCTCCTGATTTTAGAGTGAAGAACTGATGATAGATCAATAGACTTATATTCACAAAAACATCCACATTGCACTGCATCAGTATTGATACAGTTCTAATATGTTACAACAACACAAAGAGAATCCCCAGTGCATCAGTAGATGATAGAACAACCATAACCCCTTAGAGCTGATGCCACAGCAAACCCATCATTGCCTGCGGGCCAAATCTCACAAAAAAACGTTATTAAACATGATATGTACTGTAACAGACCAGGAACAAGGAAACTAACATTCTTTCCTGAAGCTCTTTTATAGTTTCTCAGGCCGTGTCTAGACTTGACAGTTAATGCAGCTTTAGTATTCTGATCATAGAGTTCTGATCATGGAATTCCAAACGCGTTATGCGTCGACACCTACATTTAAATGTGTTCCTGTGCTATATTCTAATGCCAGTATGCATTCTACAAAAGGTGGAATAGGCTAAATATGATAATAACACAACAGCAAATGTTGGCAGTAGCTAAATACTGTAGCTAACTAGCTAGCTAACCTCTGTAGCTAACCAGCAAGCTAGCAAGCAACGCTAAAGGGATTGCAAATGGATTAGCATAACTCTAGCCAAATTATTATTATTTTTCTAAATATTAGCTAGCTGGCTAGCATTTATGAGGCCAGCAAATACGTTTCTCACACGCTAGCAACGTATTCCTCCAACGTTTTAATGGAAAGGTGCCTCGGTCCCAAAACACAAGTTTTCTGGAGACTTGTGGGAGGAGTGCTGATGAAGTCGCCCACTGTGTGCGCTTTCGGTAGCCTGATTGAGTCCAGACTGAGGAGAAATCTGCACTCAATGGATCCCTGACCACCTCCTGAAGTTGTCAGCCAGATCTGAACACAATCAGAACACAAAGCAACTTTTGTGTGTCTAGACCCATCTTTTCAATGCAATCATTGTATTCTGATTCTAGATATAATGGCGTCCGAGGGGATGGCTGCCTTTATACAGGCTCCTAACCAACTTTGCTATTTTGTTAATTTTTCGAAAATTTTGTAACTTATTTTGTACATAAAGTTGCTTCTACCGTCTCTTATGACCGAAAAGAGCTTCTGGGCATCAGAACAGTGATTACTCACCTCGAACTGGACAAAGATTTTTTCTTTAATGAGTCCTATGCGAAGGATATACTGCTTTCCGGAGACCAGGCCCAAATCCCCGTTATTCGCGTGAAGAAAAGGCGGAGATACAGAGGGAGAATTTCGGGGTGCCTTGTGAAGATTCGGAGGCGAGTGAGTAAATCACCACAACTATCGGTTCTATTGGTCAACATGCAATCACTGGAAAACAAACTCGATCTATGGTCGAGACTATCCTACCAACGGGACATTAGAAAATGTAATATCTTATGTTTCACAGAGTCGTGGCTGAACGACACGGATAACATAGAGCTGGCTGGGTTTTCTGTGCATCGGCAGGACAGAGGTCTCGAGGTATTGCTCTCCTGAGGTAGAGTACCTCATGATAAGCTGTAGCCCACACTATCTTCCAAGAGAGTTCTCATCTATTTTAATGGTAGCCGTCTATTTACCACCACAAACAGATGCTTGCACTAAGACCGCACTCAATGAGCTGTATAAGGCCATAAGCAAACAAGAAAATGCTCTTTAATGCAGGTGAACTTAAATCCGTTTTACCTCATTTTTACCAGCATGTCACATGTGCAACCAGAGGGGAAAAAACTCTAGACCACCTTTACTCCACACACAGAGACACATATAAAGCTCTCCCTCGCCCTCCATTTGGCAAATCTGACTATAATTATATCCTTCTTAATCTTGCTTACAAGCAAAAACTAAAGCAGGAAGTACCAGTGACTCGCTCAATACAGAAGTGGTCAGATGAAGCGGATGATACTCTACAGAACTGTTTTGCTAGCACAAACTGGAATATGTTCCGTGGTTCATCCAATGGCATTGAGGTGTATACCACCTCAGTCCCCGGCTTCATTAATAAGTGCATCGACGACGTCCCCCCCACAGTGACCGTGCGTACACATCCCAACCAGATAGCCATAGATTACAGGCAACATCCGCACCGAGCTAAAGGCAATAGCTGCTGCTTTCAAGGAGCGGGACACTAATCTGGACGCTTATAAGAAATCCCGCTATGCCCTCAGACGAACCATCAACAAGGCAGAGTGTCAATACAGGGCTATAATTTAATCCTACTACACATGCTCTGACGCTCATCGGATGTGGCAGGGCTTGAAAATTATTACGGACTACAAACGGAAACCCAGCCACGAGCTGCTCGGTGATGCTAGCTGAGAGGAGCTAAATGCCTTTTATGTTTGCTTCGAGGCAAGCAACACTGAAGCATGCATGAGAGCACCTGCTGCTCCGGATGACTGTGTGATCACGCTCTCTGTATCCGATGTGAGCAAGACCTTTAAACAGGTCAACATACACAAGGCCGTGGGGCCAGACGGATTACCAGGGCGTGTACTCAGAGCATCTGCGGACCAACTGGCAAGTGTCTTCATTGACATTTTCAACCTCTCCCTGACCGAGTCTGTAATACCTACATGTTTCAAGCAGACCACCGTAGTCCCTGTGCCCAAGAATGTGAAGGTAACCTGCCTAAATGACTACCGCCCCGTCGCACTCCCGTCGGTAGCCATGAAGTGCTTTGAAAGGCTGGTCATGGCTCACATCAACACCATCATCCCGGAAATCCTAGACCCACTACAATTCGCACACTGCCCCAAAAGATCCACAGATGAAGCAATCTTAATCGCACTCCACACTGCCTTTTCCCACCTGGACAAAAGGAACACCTATGTGAGAATGCTGTTCATTAACTACAGCTCAGCGTTCAACATCATAGTGCCCACAAAGCTCATCACTAAGCTAAGGACCCTGGGACGAAACACCTCCCTCTGCAACTGGATCCTGAACTTCCTGACGGGCCGCCACCAAGTGGTAAGGGTAGGCAATAACACATCTGCCACGCTGATCCTCAACACCGGGGTCCCTCAGGGGTGTGTGTTAAGTCCCCCCTGTACTCCCTGTTCACCCACGACTATGTGGCCAAGCACAACTCCAACACCATCATTAAGTTTGCTGATGACACAACAGTGGTAGGCCTGATCACGGACAACGATGAGACAGCCTATAGGGAGGAGGTTAGATTCCTGGCAGTGTGGTGCCAGGACAACAACCTCTCCCTCAATGTGAGCAAGAAAAAGGAGGGCCGAACAAGCCCCCATTAACATCGACGGGTCTGTAGTGGAGCGGGTCGAGAGTTTCAAGGTCCTTGGTGTCCACATCACCATCAAACTATCATGGTCCAAACACACCAAGACAGTCGTGAAGAGGGTACGACAACAAGATTTGGCATGAGTCCCCAGATCCTCAAAAAGATCCTCAAAAAGAGCACTTATGAGCCCCTCCTTTACAGTAGAAGCCTCAAACAAGTTTCTTAAGACGGTTGACATCTAGTGGAAGCCTTAGGAAGTGCACAATGACCCCATAGACACTGTGTATTCGATAGGCCAAGCTTTCAAAAACTACAAACCTCAGATTTCCCACTTCCTGGTTGGATTTTTCTCAGGTTTTCGCCTGCCATATGAGTTCTGTTATACTCACAGACATCATTCAAACAGTTTTAGAAACTTCAGAGTGTTTTCTATCCAATACTCCTAATAATATGCATATATTAGCATCTGGGACTGAGTAGGAGGAAGTTCAATCTGGGCATGCTTTTCATCCAAAAGTGAAAATGCTGCCCCCTATCCCAAACAGGTTATTAACAGGCTGCCAAGTGAATGGCAGTAGCTAATCAGAATAATATTTGCTCTTTTCCTACTCACCGTTTCACTGTCACCCCACCCAACAGCTCCAGATCGAACTAAGTGCATTACAGACAGCAGTAAGCCGTAGCACCAGGTTGTAAATGGGAAGTAATAAGTAATGTACATGTTTTGTAGGTGGTTCCAGATAAAACAAAACCATCCAACGCAAGACACGTATAGTCAGATATAAATGTACGTCATTTTTATCATGAAACACACGGTATAGACCCGGTTCAAGCCCAAATATATTGACTCAAACAATGACTTATTGACTTAAAAAGTGCAACATCACAGGTCATTGTCTTTCAGCAAAAAAAAAAAAAGGATTTTCACTGGTGTATGTGTTTAACCTTGTTATCCACTTGTTCTTCAGACAAGGAGGTGACTGAAAATGTTGTTGTAATGTGTTTGATGCAAGAAACCCCTTAAAAATATTACTAGTATTATTACAGAGAATCAGACAAAAATGTATGCTTTTTGAAGCCTTTCTCAAAACACAGCACTGCTCCTTTAAGACATAAAAAAAGCTATTTAGCTGACTCGTTTTTCAAAGATGTCTAAAATGTACACATTTTGTGCTCTTGTAGGAAGCAATCCCTCCCCCATTGCTGACCAGAAATGAGCTATAACTGAACTAATAACTCAATAACAAGCAACGAATATGAACAAATGTGCACCCGTGACTACATGCAGCTCTCGCGTTTATCTCAAAACAAACGCATCTACTCGCAACCGCTAGTGCCTGTCGGTAGCGATAGAATCATACTCCGATGCGCTATGCAAAACCTCTCGCATATTTAGTTATGTTTCCGTATGTAGCATTGAAAGTGGCTAGTATTAAGTTGACTCTATCACAATTCCCACGGTAGAGGGAAATGTTGGTAGCGTTAACTAACGGGGGAAACTTGAGTGAAGTTCAATCTCATGCTGGTATTTATTCTGCACAGCAGTCCCTGGGAGCTGCATGTGTGCTTAGAGGGAACATTGCTGTGCTGTACTAAAACTCATTTTAGAGTTCAGAATGTCCCTAGAGAAATTGATTGGTATTACTCTCTCCTGATTTTAGAGTGAAGAACTGATGATAGATCAATAGACTTATATTCACAAAAACATCCACATTGCACTGCATCAGTATTGATACAGTTCTAATATGTTACAACAACACAAAGAGAATCCCCAGTGCATCAGTAGATGATAGAACAACCATAACCCCTTAGAGCTGATGCCACAGCAAACCCATCATTGCCTGCGGGCCAAATCTCACAAAAAAACGTTATTAAACATGATATGTACTGTAACAGACCAGGAACAAGGAAACTAACATTCTTTCCTGAAGCTCTTTTATAGTTTCTCAGGCCGTGTCTAGACTTGACAGTTAATGCAGCTTTAGTATTCTGATCATAGAGTTCTGATCATGGAATTCCAAACGCGTTATGCGTCGACACCTACATTTAAATGTGTTCCTGTGCTATATTCTAATGCCAGTATGCATTCTACAAAAGGTGGAATAGGCTAAATATGATAATAACACAACAGCAAATGTTGGCAGTAGCTAAATACTGTAGCTAACTAGCTAGCTAACCTCTGTAGCTAACCAGCAAGCTAGCAAGCAACGCTAAAGGGATTGCAAATGGATTAGCATAACTCTAGCCAAATTATTATTATTTTTCTAAATATTAGCTAGCTGGCTAGCATTTATGAGGCCAGCAAATACGTTTCTCACACGCTAGCAACGTATTCCTCCAACGTTTTAATGGAAAGGTGCCTCGGTCCCAAAACACAAGTTTTCTGGAGACTTGTGGGAGGAGTGCTGATGAAGTCGCCCACTGTGTGCGCTTTCGGTAGCCTGATTGAGTCCAGACTGAGGAGAAATCTGCACTCAATGGATCCCTGACCACCTCCTGAAGTTGTCAGCCAGATCTGAACACAATCAGAACACAAAGCAACTTTTGTGTGTCTAGACCCATCTTTTCAATGCAATCATTGTATTCTGATTCTAGATATAATGGCGTCCGAGGGGATGGCTGCCTTTATACAGGCTCCTAACCAACTTTGCTATTTTGTTAATTTCTCGAAAATTTTGTAACTTATTTTGTACATAAAGTTGCTTCTACCGTCTCTTATGACCGAAAAGAGCTTCTGGGCATCAGAACAGTGATTACTCACCTCGAACTGGACAAAGATTTTTTCTTTAATGAGTCCTATGCGAAGGATATACTGCTTTCCGGAGACCAGGCCCAAATCCCCGTTATTCGCGTGAAGAAAAGGCGGAGATACAGAGGGAGAATTTCGGGGTGCCTTGTGAAGATTCGGAGGCGAGTGAGTAAATCACCACAACTATCGGTTCTATTGGTCAACATGCAATCACTGGAAAACAAACTCGATCTATGGTCGAGACTATCCTACCAACGGGACATTAGAAAATGTAATATCTTATGTTTCACAGAGTCGTGGCTGAACGACACGGATAACATAGAGCTGGCTGGGTTTTCTGTGCATCGGCAGGACAGAGGTCTCGAGGTATTGCTCTCCTGAGGTAGAGTACCTCATGATAAGCTGTAGCCCACACTATCTTCCAAGAGAGTTCTCATCTATTTTAATGGTAGCCGTCTATTTACCACCACAAACAGATGCTTGCACTAAGACCGCACTCAATGAGCTGTATAAGGCCATAAGCAAACAAGAAAATGCTCTTTAATGCAGGTGAACTTAAATCCGTTTTACCTCATTTTTACCAGCATGTCACATGTGCAACCAGAGGGGAAAAAACTCTAGACCACCTTTACTCCACACACAGAGACACATATAAAGCTCTCCCTCGCCCTCCATTTGGCAAATCTGACTATAATTATATCCTTCTTAATCTTGCTTACAAGCAAAAACTAAAGCAGGAAGTACCAGTGACTCGCTCAATACAGAAGTGGTCAGATGAAGCGGATGATACTCTACAGAACTGTTTTGCTAGCACAAACTGGAATATGTTCCGTGGTTCATCCAATGGCATTGAGGTGTATACCACCTCAGTCCCCGGCTTCATTAATAAGTGCATCGACGACGTCCCCCCCACAGTGACCGTGCGTACACATCCCAACCAGATAGCCATAGATTACAGGCAACATCCGCACCGAGCTAAAGGCAATAGCTGCTGCTTTCAAGGAGCGGGACACTAATCTGGACGCTTATAAGAAATCCCGCTATGCCCTCAGACGAACCATCAACAAGGCAGAGTGTCAATACAGGGCTATAATTTAATCCTACTACACATGCTCTGACGCTCATCGGATGTGGCAGGGCTTGAAAATTATTACGGACTACAAACGGAAACCCAGCCACGAGCTGCTCGGTGATGCTAGCTGAGAGGAGCTAAATGCCTTTTATGTTTGCTTCGAGGCAAGCAACACTGAAGCATGCATGAGAGCACCTGCTGCTCCGGATGACTGTGTGATCACGCTCTCTGTATCCGATGTGAGCAAGACCTTTAAACAGGTCAACATACACAAGGCCGTGGGGCCAGACGGATTACCAGGGCGTGTACTCAGAGCATCTGCGGACCAACTGGCAAGTGTCTTCATTGACATTTTCAACCTCTCCCTGACCGAGTCTGTAATACCTACATGTTTCAAGCAGACCACCGTAGTCCCTGTGCCCAAGAATGTGAAGGTAACCTGCCTAAATGACTACCGCCCCGTCGCACTCCCGTCGGTAGCCATGAAGTGCTTTGAAAGGCTGGTCATGGCTCACATCAACACCATCATCCCGGAAATCCTAGACCCACTACAATTCGCACACTGCCCCAAAAGATCCACAGATGAAGCAATCTTAATCGCACTCCACACTGCCTTTTCCCACCTGGACAAAAGGAACACCTATGTGAGAATGCTGTTCATTAACTACAGCTCAGCGTTCAACATCATAGTGCCCACAAAGCTCATCACTAAGCTAAGGACCCTGGGACGAAACACCTCCCTCTGCAACTGGATCCTGAACTTCCTGACGGGCCGCCACCAAGTGGTAAGGGTAGGCAATAACACATCTGCCACGCTGATCCTCAACACCGGGGTCCCTCAGGGGTGTGTGTTAAGTCCCCCCTGTACTCCCTGTTCACCCACGACTATGTGGCCAAGCACAACTCCAACACCATCATTAAGTTTGCTGATGACACAACAGTGGTAGGCCTGATCACGGACAACGATGAGACAGCCTATAGGGAGGAGGTTAGATTCCTGGCAGTGTGGTGCCAGGACAACAACCTCTCCCTCAATGTGAGCAAGAAAAAGGAGGGCCGAACAAGCCCCCATTAACATCGACGGGTCTGTAGTGGAGCGGGTCGAGAGTTTCAAGGTCCTTGGTGTCCACATCACCATCAAACTATCATGGTCCAAACACACCAAGACAGTCGTGAAGAGGGTACGACAACAAGATTTGGCATGAGTCCCCAGATCCTCAAAAAGTTCTACAGCTGCACCATCGAGAGCATCTTGACCGGTTGCATCACTGCCTAGTATGGCAACTGCTCGGCATCCTACTGTAAGGCGCTACAGAGGGTATTGCGTGTGGCCCAATACATCACTGGGGCCAAGCTTCCTGCCATCCAGGACCTATATATTAGGCGGTGTCAGCAGAAGGCCCCAAAAATTGTCAATGACTCCAGTCACCCAAGTCATAGACTGTTCTCTCTGAAACTGCACGGTTAGCGGTACCTGAGCGCCAAGTTTAGGTCCAAAAGACTCCTTAATAACAGCTTCTACCCCCAAGCTATAAGATTGATGAACAATTAATTAATCAAATGGCCACCCGGACTATTTACATTGACCCCCCCCTTCCTCCCTTTGTTTTTACCCTGCTGCTACTTGCTGTTTATCTATGCATAGTAACTTTACCCCTTCCTACATGTACAAATGACCTTGACTAACCTGTACCCCCGCACATTGACTCGGTAACGTTACCCCCTGTTTACAGCGTCGTTATTGTTACGTCATTTTATTGTGTTACTTTTTAGTTTATTTTTAACTTTCGTTTATTTAGTAACTATTTGATCAATTCTATTTCTTGAACTGCGTTGTTGGTTTAGGGCTTGTAAGTAAGCATTTACACCGGTTGCCTTCAAATAAAATTTGATTTGATTTTAGAAGTCGCATATAAGTGTCAAGTGTAGACATGACCTCAGTTTGACGGAATGTGTGTGCAGGGTTTTACTTTGAAATGGCTTATGCAATGCATTGCGACTGGTTACAATGGCTTTATTCAGCACTACATCAGAGCCAAGTGATACTCTTGCTCTTATCAAAGTGTCATTCTTTTATATTACAAATGACAATTTATGCTTTACTGGTTATCATCATGTACAGATGATAATCAACCATTCCAGCCTCTCTACATCCTCTGACCCCGTCTTTTCCTTTTAGCCGTACAAACTCCACACGGACGTCTTAAGGCCATTTTCCCCACTGTTATGAAGGGATCAATAAACTATTGAGCACAATGGTTAAACAACAGTCATTAAGGAAGCGCTGAGTGAATTGATTTGACACTGAGAGAAACGGATCTCCTTCCTAACTGGTTGTCCTTTCGGTTGAACAGCAGAGTGGACTCCACAGAGAGGTGGACTACCTTGCGAAACGGCAAAACACACATCCAGGTGTCGAATCCTCATTTGACCTGTGACCTCACGATCTTTAGTTACTCTTATGTCTTTTGTTCTGAGCGAAGCTACACGAGAGAATCCCTCGTCATTTCTCTTTGTCTGTCTACCCCAACTCTATTTATTTTCCTTTCTCTCTCTCTTCCCCTCTTCCTCCTATTATCTGTCTGACTTTGTCTGTCAATCTCTTTCTCTCTACCCCCCTCTGTCACTCGATTGATACCTCTGCAAGTTTACCAAGGGCTGCGCCTCTGTTGTCACATCACCATGACAACAGCGTGTCACTCTGTTGCTGTCTCCATCTGTATCTTTAATTACATTTAGACAAAAGTCAGTGTCTGTTTTTTTTCTTCTTCCTCTTTTTCACATTCCCCCGTCGGAACCTTCCCTCCCAGCTCGGGCTAGATGTGATTAGCGTTCGCAGGATGGATTTGCATAAGCACAGTGAGACAGCGGCGGCAGCGATGTGGTGTAGGAGACCCCAGGAGAGATTAGCGACATTAGCATGCTGGAGCCTACAGGGCCCTTCCTACAACTGACTGTGTCTGTGCAGGAGGCTCCACTGATCAGCTTCTTAGAGAGAAACATGGACAGTTGAAGGTTGGACAGATACAATTTACATGCAGTATTATAACTAATATGATCTCTGTAATTGTACACAGGTTTCCTATGGGCCTAGTACTTACTCTGTCCTAGGATCCCCAGACCTGGGCTAGGGTAAGTCTAACTAAATCCAATTTTAAAAGTCCTTTTAGTGCAGCATCTTGGTTAGTGTGGATCTGGCCTGGAATCTGAGCTTACAAGAGCTGCTTGTTTGCCAAGGGGCTTTTCTTGTCTATGGGGTTGTTGGCTGGGGGGTTTTCTATGCTTTTGACAGGACAGAGAAGCCAAGTCATTCATCTCACTGTCCGTACCATTCTATACATCTGATCCCAGAGATGAGATTCCCAGAGAATCAACTACTGCAGAACTGATATCAACTTCTGCAGAACTGATATCAGCTACTGCAGAACTGATATCAACTACTGCAGCACTGATATCAACTACTGCAGAACTGATATCAACTACTGCAGAACTGTTATCAACTACTGCAGCACTGATATCAACTACTGCAGAACTGATATCAACTACTGCAGAACTGATATCAACTACTGCAGAACTGATATCAACTACTGCAGCACTGATATCAACTACTGCAGAACTGATATCAACTACTGCAGAACTGATATCAACTACTGCAGAACTGATATCAACTACTGCAGCAATAATATCAACTACTGCAGCACTGATATCAACTACTGCAGCACTAATATCAACTACTGCAGCACTGATATCAACTACTGCAGCACTGATATCAACTACTGCAGAACTGATATCAACTACTGCAGAACTGATATCAACTACTGCAGAACTGATATCAACTACTGCAGAACTGATATCAACTACTGCAGCACTAATATTAACTCACGCAGCACTGATACTCATTCCTGGGGTCAGGAATGAAATGACTTCACTGTGCTGAAGCAAATCAACATTGAGAGAATGGAGTAGCCATCACAGCTACACAGCTACACACAGCTACACACACACAAACATAGACACTCTCACACACATAGACACACACATTATGTCTCATGATACATTCTCTCTCTCTCTCTCTATCTCTCTATCTCTCACACTCACACACACACACACACACACACACACACACACACACACACACACACACACACACACACACACACACACACACACACACACACACACACACACACACACACACACACACACACACACACACACACACACACACACACACACACACAGAGAGAAGACGACTCTGTGTCACAGTCCATCAGCAGCAATGCCCAGCCTTGGCTGAGATTAAACGTAATTGCCCCGGCCTGCTTTGAGACTTTGAGACCACCACACAGCTGGAAAGGGCCTTCGCCATAAATAGGCAGCAGTATTTTGCTGACAGTGTGCAGATACATCACCAAGAGAGGAGCAGGACAGGCTACTGCTATCATCAGGGGATATGTGCAGGAGTCTGGCTCAGAGACAACACAGGGCTGAAAGTTTGTCCCAGAGCTTGCTTCGTTTACACCTGTGGCAATGGACACCTTTCTGTCACCTTGTCCCATTGACTGAATCCAGAGATGCTGTCTATAACCATCTTTCTGTCCCTCCGCAGCATGACTGTTTTTCTCCATGGACAGTCTTTCTGCCAGTGTAACAGCACTCTGTCCCACTGCATAGCGCTCCCTCTGTGTTTGTATAGGGTTGCTGTGCAGTTTGTGTGTGTAGAGGTGGGCTGTGTATGGGGGGGGGGGGGGGGGGGTTGGAGGCAGGTGGAACAAGGATGATGATAGGAGGAGTGTGTGAACAGATGCAAATGAGAGTAATCATCATATCCACTGGGATAATTGCTGTCTGCAGGGGTGGAGCTTAGCTTTCACTCCCATGGGTGGGAGGGCATAGCCAGGGGCCCCCTTTCTGTGCGTAAAATTGTGCCCAGTATGGGCAATCGCAACCTGATTTTCCAAGTTGAACATGTACAGAGAATATTGTTTTTAATATAATTTTCCAATGGTTTAAGCAAGTTTTATCTACCATTCATGTCTTAAAGTAATGATGCAGTGCCACTTCTCTTAGCTTATTTGAGCTGTTCTTGCCATAATAAGGACTTGGTCTTTCACCAAATAGGGCCTTCTTCTGTATACCAAGCTTACCTTGTCACAACACAACTGATTTGCTCAAACGCATGAAGAAGGAAAGAAATTCCACAAATTAACCTTTAACAAGGCACACCTGTTAATTTAAATCCGTTCCAGGTGACTACCTCATGAAGCTGGTTGAGAGAATGCCAAGAGTGTGCAAAGCTGTCGTCAAGGCAAAGGGCGGCTGCTTTGAAGAATCTCAAATCTCAAATATATTTAGATTTGTTTAACACTTATTTACTACATGATTCCATACGTGTTATTTCATAGTTTTGATGTCTTCGTTATTATTATATTATGTAGAAAATAGTAAAAATTAAGAAACTCTTGAATGAGAAGGTGTGTCCAAACATTTGACTGGTACTGTGTATATATGTGTGTATGTGTGATGGGATGTATAGACATTATGGACAGTATGTGGATAGAATATATAGTATATCTGAAGAATACGTGGATAGAATAGTATGTGTACAGAAATAGTTGAATAGGGCACCCTTAGAGTTGATTAAGTATTCAGATTTAGAATTCAAAGCCATGCCAATGACTCATGCAATGGAAGCATTGTTTCAGTAGTTCATTATGTTAGTTATGGAAAACGCGGTAATGCTATGTTGGAGTAAAATGAAATAAGGTTGAAGAGTTTAAATAATGTTGAAGAAAGTGTGTTTGCCTGAAGAGTGTCAGGAGTGAATGGCAGAAAATAAAAAAACTGGCTTATGGTCACTTTTATAGGTGAGATATTCTTTTCATCATCGCTATGCAAACAAGGCTGATTTCAAATCTGGACCTCGAAGCCAGTTCCACTGCTTTTTTTCATCCTTCCCCTCTAATCAGGGACTGATTTAGACCTGGGACACCAGGTTGTGGAATTATTTACCAGGTAGAACAGAAAAGAACATCAGCTATGGACCTTGTACAGAATCACATATTAAAGGGACCAGTGTTCCATTATTAAAGTAACCTGTGTTCCATGTCTATGTACATAGGGCAGGGGGGCAACATTAGGCTATAAAGGTACAAATTGAACAGGATTCATCTAGGATTCATGAAAAGGATTTTCAAAAAATATTTCAGCACTGTCTCTCTCTGGAGAGCTCCCAAGACGTGGGCAAATCAGAATGCCACTTTCCTAACCTTCATGTGGGCAACGTTTTCTGTCCTTCTCTGTAATTTCTTATCCAACAAAAAGAAGAGCAAGGCAAGAGAGGCGCTTTAAGTTTTAATCAACTTCAGACAGCTGAAAGACTGCTCTGTCTGCGCGCTGCTGATGTTTAGGCTAATAGTAGAGTTAGCCTAAAGACACAATTAAATTGACAAAAGTCTGATGGTTGAGCAAATTAATTGATTGTTAAATTGTAGGCCTATATGAAGAAAATGATGAACAGCGCAGGTAGAAATTGACACAGAGGCAAGGAAGCGACGCCAAAAAGAATCACACGTTTCTCTTCTACAGAATCACATATTTTGATATCTATATAGTATCAGAAAAAGCTGATTTTGTGGTTTCCAATTATAATTTATATATTTTTTTAACTAGGCAAGTCAGTTAAGAACAAATTCTTATTTACAATAACGGCCTACCGGGGAACAGTGGGTTAACTGCCTTGTTCAGGGGCAGAACGACAGATTTTTACCTTGTCAGCTCAGGGATTCGATCCAGCAACCTTTCGGTTACTGGCCCAACGCTCTAACCACTAGGCTACCTGCTGCTCCAAATCACCTATCTTTGACAAACAACTCTTAAAAATTACCCCTTGAGCTCTATAACTTAGCCTAATATAACCTATAACTTTTTGCCAGAATTATCACAAGTCCTTGTGTTCCCTGTGTAATATTCATATGTGTAAACATACTGAATTATAATTGGATGCATTTTACCGCCGTATCATACTGTGCTATGATTGGTTAAGACCACCCAGATGGTTAGGTCATGGTCAGTTGATCATGGTTGGAGATACGTGGACATGCAAGTTATAGCTAGCTAATAAAGAGCTACGTTAAGAAATATCCTGTAGTACTGCATTTTATTATTTTGTACAAAACAAGACAACCTGCACCTGCACTCTCAACACAGTAATACTGTATATTTAAACAAATAAATATGCCATTCTGTTCTTTTGAAATGCATTTTCTTAAATTCATAATTCTTTAAGACCTACCTTAACTCCTTTATAATGAATTATCTTTGTAATGGTGTTTGTTTAATGGATTTTAACACTTCAATTGTGGTGTTTTAGTGGTTTTTCATTTGTTCATATAGCCTACAGTTACATAAACTAATGAAAATGCTATCGTGTTCTTTAACATACATTTTCTTTTTTTTAATTCTAATGTTACTTAATAACCTTTCACGAGTCACAAACCCGGATCCGGGATCCCCCCCATCACAAAAGCTGACTAGCATAGCCTAGCCTAAAGTTACAGGGATATCATAAAATAAAATGTTCATGAAATCACAAGTCCAAGACACCAAATGAAAGATACAGATCTTGTGATTCAAGCCATCATCTCTGATTTTTTAAATGTTTTACAGGGAAGACACAATATGTAAATCTATTAGCTAACCACATTAGCAAAAGACACCACTTTTTTTACTGCACCATTTTTTTTACTGCATCAGTAGCTATTACAAATTCGACCAAATAAAGATATAAATAGCCACTAACCAAGAAACAATTCTCATCAGATGACAGTCTGATAACATATTTATTGTATAGCATAGGTTTTGTTAGAAAAATGTGCATATTTCAGGTATGAATCATAGTTTACGATTGCAGCCCCCATTACAACTATCACTAAAATGACTAGAATAACTACAGAGACCATCATGTATTAGCTAATTACTCATCATAAAACATTTCTTAAAAATACACAGCGTACAGCAGATGAAAGACACAGATCATGTGAATATAGCCAATATGTCAGATTTTCTAAGTGTTTTACAGCGAAAACACAATATAGTGTTATCTTAGCTTACTACAAGTCAGTCACACAGTAGCATTGATTCATGCCAAAAATAGCAATAACGTTATAAACCACCAAACGCTATTAATTTTTTCACTAACCTTCTCAGAATTCTTCAGATGACAGTCCTGTAACATCATATTACACAATGCATATAGTTTGTTCGAAAATGTGCATATTTAGCCGCACAATTCGTGGTTACACAACGTGTTTAGTGGGCAAAAAATCAAGCAATCTGTCCGGCGCCATTTTGGAAAGGCACCTAATCTTATCGAAAACTATTCATAAACTTGACTAAAAAAATACAGGTTGGACAGCAATTGAAAGAGAAATTAGTTCTTAATGCAATCGCTGAATTACATTTTTAAAATTAACCTTACTGCGCAATACTGGGTACAATACAGGGTGCGATAGCGCAACGCTACATGGAAAATAATGGCGTCTAATACATTTTTCTTTTTCAACAGAACAACGTTTTATCAGCATAAATAGTACCTACTATTAGCTGAACTCCCATCAGAATCTTGTGAAAGGTGTCCGTTGGCCAAAAGAATCATTGCTGGGTTGGAGAATGTTTCCCTCGACGTTGCAATTAGCAGTACAGAATGGCATTCGAGAGAGAGACACCCACGTTTCTACAGCGCCATGGAAATAAATACCTGAAAATCGCAATATACTGACCTAAACTGGTATAATTCGGTTCAAAATAACAAGATTATGATGTCTTTAAAGCCTATAGCGAATAAAAACAGAGCCGGATACTTCTAGGAGCTAAAACCAGACGTTCTAAAAAGACATGCCAAGACCCTCTTTGCGTCAGCGCGAAGTCCCAAAAGGTCGGACACCTCGGTTCCAATCAATTTAAAAACTTTGGGAAATACGTAGCCACGTCATTTCAACTCTCCCTATTCGCTAACAGCCAGGGGAAGGCGTATGCAGTGCATCTCAACCAATAGAAGACAGGAAAAGTTAAAGACAGGTCTCAAAGCAGATGATAAAATTTCCCATTCTCACACAGACATAGGAAAAGTGCTCTAAATCGAGTTCTGTTTCACTTACAGACATAATTCCAACGGCTTTAGAAACTAGAGAGTGTTTTCTATCCAATAGTAAGAATAATATGCATATTGTACGAGCAAGAATTGAGTAGGAGACCGTTTACATTGGATACACATTTGTGCTATGTCGAAATAGCACCCCCCTAGTGGCAAGAAGTTTTAAGACCTTCATAAACACAACTGAATTATTCTTTTGGGGTTTGCATAATGAAATGTATTTATTAGACTGTTCGAATGTTGACATCCAAAAGACTCATTATTGGCTTGTCCGTCGACGCCAGGCTTTTCTAGTATTAAATTAATGCAGATATAAATTACTTATCAATGCCAAAATACCTATTTTCGAAACTAAATATAGCAATCAACAACAACAAATTCATAATATAATTTATCCTGCTTGTGACAATTTTTTGGGTTAACCCACATGGGTGATTGAAAGACAAACTATTTGCCTGTCATCGTGGTAATACTATGAAAGTTTAGATGCCAATCACTATAAGTTCAAAGATGAAAAAGCCTGGAAGGAGGAGAGATGACTAGAAACGATTCGGTTGTGTAACGGTAGTCGTCATATTCCTCCTCCTCAGACGAGGAGAGGAGAGAGGGATCGGAAGACCAATGTGCAGCGAGGTATGTAGACATCATGAATTTATTAGACAAGACGAACACTGAACCGAACTATACTTGATAAATACAAAATAACAAACAGACAACGTAGACTGACCTGAACATGCAAACTACATAAAATGAAGAACGCACGAACAGGAAAGAACGAACGAACGAATGAGACGAGACAGTACCGTGTGGTGCAATAAACACAGACACAGCGACAATCACCCACAAACAAACAATGTGAAACCACCTACCTTAATATGGTTCTCAATCAGAGGAGATGAAAACCACCTGCCTCTAATTGAGAACCATATCAGGTCACCCATTTACCAACATAGAAACACATATCATAGAAATGCCCACCCACACTCACGTCCTGACCGACTAACACATACAAAACAACAGAAAACAGGTCAGGAACGTGACAGGTTGACCGTTTTATATGTGGATTAATTGTGGGAGTAGAGGACCTTGTGCATTTCAGGTAAAATAACAACTCAATGTTTATATCCCAGGACAAATTAGCTAGCAACAGCAAGCTAGCTAAATAGGACAAATTAGCTAGCATGTGCAAGCTAGCTAGCTAAATTGCCATACATGTTTAATGCTTTTCGACCTGTCCCCAAATTAATATAATTGGTTCAGAGTCTGTTTTGATATTTTAACCTGCATGTCGTGATCGCGTTTGGTGTGGGGGGAGAAAATAAATGTATGCACGATGGCGCACGCGCGTAGCCGGTTTGGGTTCCATGTAATTCTACTCTACCGCTCAATACACTTTATTCAACCCCTATACCAGGGGTATTCAAATCTTACCCAAATCTTACCGTACGAGGTCCATAGCTGATGTTTTTTTCTGTTCTACTTGATATTATTTTAAAGTTAAGCACCCTTAAAGTTGATTAAGTATTCAGATTTAGAATTCAATGCCATGCGAATGACTCATGCAATAGAAGCATTGTTTCATTAGTTCATTATGTTTATTATGGAAAACGTGCTAATGCTATGTTGGAGTTAATTGAAATAATGTTGAAGAAAGTGTGTTTGCCTGAAGAGTGTCAGGAGTGAATGGCAGAAAATAGAAAAACAGGCTTATGGTCACTTTTGTAGGTGAGATATTATTTTCATCATCGCTATGCAAACAAGGCTGATTTCAAATCTGGACCTCGAAGCCAGTTCCACTGCTTTTCCCCCCATCCTTCCCCTCTAATCAGGGACTGATTTAGACCTGGGACACCAGGTCTAAATCAGTCCTTGATTAGAGGGGAAGGATGGGGGGAAAAGCAGTGGAACTGGCTTCGAGGTCCAGATTTGAAATCAGCCTTGTTTGCATAGCGATGATGAAAATAATATCTCACCTACAAAAGTGACCATAAGCCTGTTTTTCTATTTTCTGCCATTCACTCCTGACACTCTTCAGGCAAACACACTTTCTTCAACATTATTTCAATTAACTCCAACATAGCATTAGCACGTTTTCCATAATAAACATAATGAACTAATGAAACAATGCTTCTATTGCATGAGTCATTCGCATGGCATTGAATTCTAAATCTGAATACTTAATCAACTTTAAGGGTGCCCTGTGGCTCCATCACTCAGTGAAATGCTACATTTTGTAAGCTTAAAGGGATACTTCTGGATTTTTGGCAATTTTGGCAATGAAGCTCTTTATACTTCCCGAGAGTCAAATTAACACATGGATAGCATTTTTATGTCTCTACATCCAGTATGGAGGAATTTAGAGGTAGATTCACGAGCCAATGCTAACTAGAGCTACCGAAATGACTTTCAGTCTATGGTATCTACTAGCATGCTAGCCGTTACCATAGAATTCCAGTCATTGCGCTTACACTAGTTAGCAATTGTGCTAACACTAGTTGCGCCTTTCTTCAAAATGCACGCAGAGACGTAAAAATGGTATCCACAAGTTAATTTGTCTCTGGGGAAGTAGATAAAGGGCTTTATTTAAACATTCTTGAATTATCCCTTTAAGTTGTGTGAACTGGATGGTTAAAAGCCCCTCCCAGAGCTGGCCGTTTATGCAGATATGTGATTGAGGCATGCATTAATGAAGGCAATTAGCCTTTGTCACAGAAACAATTAGCATGAATATGTGTCTGGTCATAATGCTGTGTGTGTGTCTGTGGTTGTGTGTATGAACTGTATAATGTGCTCTCTCACTCTCTCTCTCTCTCTCTCTCTCTCTCTCTCTCTCTCTCTCTCTCTCTCTCTCTCTCTCTCTCTCTCTCTCTCTCTCTCTCTCTCTCTCTCTCATTTAAAGACTTAATAAAGACATGAAATGCCATATTGCCAAAGCGGAAATTCATAAATAACTGATGAAGTAACTACTGAATGTGTGTATCAGTAGAAGCGGTTCCAGCGGTATGCAGCGGAGGAGTGCCTACTCCAGATGGGAGGAGTGTTGTGTCTAGATGGGAGGAGTGTTGTGTGCAGCCCTCTGTGGAGCAGGCCTGCTGCCTGAGGACGACAGAAGGATGATCCAGTGTCTGCTCAGCAACGGTTTGGGATGCAGGGAGAGACACACACAGACGCAAGCACACAACACATGAAAAGACACTGGATCTATTGTTCACTGCCCTTCATTTAGATTGGGTACCCTGACCCTTGGCCCCTCCTCATCTCTTCTCGGATTGGTGTTTCCATCAGTAACGCCCTCACTGCCCTCCATCACGCAAATGCAATCATAGTACAATTAAGATGTAATTATGACACAATTTGCATGATGTTCTCTAATTAGCCAGTCGATTAAAGATTAGGATGTAGTTCACCATTCATTAGGGCTGACTGATTGCATGTTTGCAAACATCAACATCATCATTACATCTCTCTCTCACACTTTTTCTTTTCTCTGTCTCTCTCTCTCTGGCTCCACTAATCGAAACAAGGTTATTTTATTGGAGCCACAGGAGTCTCCTTGCCTTCAAAGAGATATACGTCACTCAAGACTGCTGTTTTAAAAAGAGAGAAAGAGATAGAAAGAAGGAGTTTGTGTGTGTGTGTGTGTGTGTGTGTGTGTGTGTGTGTGTGTGTGTGTGTGTGTGTGTGTGTGTGTGTGTGTGTGTGTGTGTGTGTGTGTGTGATGGTACACTCGCGTACGTGTGTTCCAGTCCATCCAGAGGTCTGGGGGAAGCAGATAAACCCTTTATAGGTGTCCGGCTGCTACTATGAGAGGGGGGTCCTGTCACTTTAACACTCCCCGAGATTCAGTTCTCTTTCGCGGGGGGGGGGGTTAATGTTCTCAAGGCAGTAGGATATTGGTGAGCTGGCTTCTCTCACAGACTCCACATACATAAATCAAAATCGCCCCCCCCCCCTGTCCTTTTTATGTCCTCCCTGCTAGTGTTTGTGAGCTGGCTTTAGGAGCCCCCTGCTGCACCTCTGTCAGGAAGTACAGCTCAGATAGGCTCTGGCGGACCCGGCTGCAGCCATAAGCGCCAATAGAAACTGTGGTCAGGAGAGGCGACCTGTAAACATGGAATAGGACTGGTTATCTCTCTGGCCGTGCAGGTCCTCGTCTCGTCCACCAGCCGGCTCTCGGTTGCAATTAGCCGGGGGACAGGCCCTAGCACAGAATCTGAACTCAGTCAGGGGAGGTTTTTAGGGCTGGATAGGGAGAACTGCAGGGTGTGTGTGGGTGATCATATACTGTGTGTTTGTATGTGTGTGTGTCTGTTTGTGTTAGAGAGATAACCATGCAATTCCTTGAGTCTTTTGTGTGTCGGTGTAATTTTCGTTAGCAGATGTACAGCAAGAGAGTGTCTTTATGTCTTGTGTCTGAAGTGACATGACTGTGTGAGAGTCAGAGGCTTTCTTCTTATGAGAGAGAGAGGGGGATGAAGAGGGAGACGGAGAGAAAGGAAGGGTGTCAGGGAGGGCAGAAGGGGGACGACTTTGGCACTTCATCAGTAAGCTCTCTCACAGAGCTCTTCTTAGATCTTCACTAGAATGCACTCATTTAGATGAGTTCGCGCTGCTGCTGTCACACTTAGTTCAAACCTTCATGCTTCTGTACTGAGACAGACTCTGCAGTGTCCTAAACCTACAAAACTGTCTGTCTGTCTGTCTGTCTGTCTGTCTGTCTGTCTGTCTGTCTGTCTGTCTGTCTGTCTGTCTGTCTGTCTGTCTGTCTGTCTGTCTGTCTGTCTGTCTGTCTGTCTGTCTGTCTGTCTGTCTGTTCCAATCACCAAAGACTAAACACCCAGCTGGCCAATGGGCGGGTGCGTGAGGGCCTGTTAGTGTGTCTATGTGTTAATGTGACCATGTATTTCTTTGTGTCAGCATATGTGTGTATGTTTGCCCTCTGAGGGTGCTGTCTGGGGTACTGTGATCCGTTGTGTTGCTCGGTGGAGGGAGGCAAGAGGAAATGGGTTTATCAGCCACTGGAGCCCTGCTGTATCCCTTGCTACACCCACTCATGTGTCTTCCACACTCCATTGGGCAGCTCTGTCTTTGTACCAGCCATGCAACCCAGCCGCTGGCCAGCCCTCAACCCCTCAACGCAACCCTCAAACCTCACCCCCACCCTCACCCTCCACCCAACCCAACTTAGCTAGACAAAAGACTTAGAGTCTTTGTTTTTGCTGACCAAGTGACCTGATCAGGAAAAACAGAACCCTGGTCATAGGCTTTTGTAGATAGGCTCTAGCCGCCAAACAGTTTTCAATTTGAGTTTGTTATAGTGATATGACGCCTCTGCTGAAGTGAGACTTAAGACAAGCTACTGTGAATGTTGCAGTAAAGCATTAAAACGTACTTCACAGACAATCAGGTCAACGTGCAGCAGTTTAGTATAGCCCTGAGAGTCCCCCCATTTGGGCAGATCTGCACATCGCTGTGTGTCTCTGACAAGCTCGGGCGGTTTGATGAAGTGACTGTTCAGAGTTTTCTGCCGAAGATGGTGATGGAGGCTCATCTGAGAACGAGGGAGGGGGAGGAAGAAAGAGCCTGTCAGAAGCGCTCCTCTTCTCCTCCTCGTCTCATCACAGGCGGCGCCGTGCAGGAGTTTGGGAAACGAAGCGGCGTTTGTCACCCAGACCCTGAGAGGAGAGCTGCTATCTGTCACACTTAAAAACAGCTGATAATACAAGGAAAAAAACAACAACAAGCCCCATTTCCTTCAAAACTCCAGCCCCTTTGATGAAGTGCAAAATCACTGTTGCGCTCCGAAAGATGCGGTCGAGCTAAAAATACAAAGCATCTTCTAGACTTTCACATGCAGGTTGGGTTGCTGCTAGTGGGGGAGGATAGAGAGATAGCACCACCCAGTGTCTATCTTAGGAACTTGTATACAACCTGTGCGAGAAGATTCAGCCGGTCATTATGCCTTGAAACCAGGGGTGCATCTCAATAGGCAGAGATGACTTCCTCTCCACGACTCGTTTCCCTCATCTGCAGGGACGTGATGGAACTTGACTGATGAAAGCAAATTAATGGCTGACATCCATTGGAAAGGAAAGGGAGCCACTACAGACTATTAAGATGGATCCCAGTTCAGGTTTTCAGTGTGAATAAATGGCTAATATTATTCAGGCAAGGTGTTGTGTGTCTCCTTGCAGTTTGTGTTCTGCTGTGACTGCAAGGAGGGGTTCCATGAGGGGGAATGTGGTGTGAGGTCAGCACCTGTCACAGGAGGAGCTCTGCAGGTAACTGAGCCAATCAGCTATGTGCTGCCCACTGATGCACTGTCTCTGCTGCCCCCCTACTGTGACATAACCAGCATTAGTATCTCTACACTGATGAGGGAACACTCTGAAACACACTTGTAATGACTTGTATTACAAGTGTGGCCCTGGGTCTGAACCCCGCCCTGTGCAACTGAGTCCTGGACTTCCTGACGTGCCACCCTCGGGTGGTGAAGGTAGGAAACAACACTATCCTCAACACTAGGGCCCCACAGGGGTGTGTGCTCAGCCCCCTCCTGTACTCCCTGTTCACCCAGAACTGCGTGGCCAAGCACGCCTCCAACCCAATCATCAAGTTTGCAGACGACACAACAGTAGTGGGCTTGATTACCAACAACGATGAGACCGCCTACAGGGAGGAGTTGAGGGCTCTGGGAGTGTGGTGCCAGGAAAATAACAGCTCTTCAGGCTCAGTGGGAGCACGCCTCCCAGGAGACTATAGATGAGACTATAGATGCCCATGTCCACATTGCAAGGTCCCTGTGGAGAAGGGTGGTAAAGGCACTCTGTTTCTCCATCCCTCCATCTCTCTCCATCCATTCTCTGATCCTTGTTCCAATACATACACATTAGGTTCTATATCTATGTTTTTCTCATTCTCACTATATAATAGATTTGTCCTTCTTGCCTGTCTATAATGTGGTGTTTCTATACTGTGGTCCCAGGGGTCTGTATGCACATGGTGTGCCCCCCTGCCCAGTGTAAGTTTGAGTGCTGCTGGATCTGTCTTGTGGAGTGGAACAGGGAGTGTATGGGCAACCGCTGGTTTGGCTGACTCTATGACCTCAGGAAGGCATGCTGCCACTCAGGAATCCGTACCAAGGATTGGAATGCGAAATCAATCATGTGTTTTAAAGACTCAATAAGGCTTTTCCCTGACCTACCACAAACTCTCAAGCAGTGACCTCGTTGCCTTCAGTCACATTGTATGAAGACAGAACTTTTATCCAACTTTAACTGGACAACATATTGGATTACACATGTCCCTTTTTTTCTTCTTGTCAAAGGGTGTCTCTGCGGTCATTGTACTGTACATCACAACCTTCTTGTTATAAGAACGCAATTATTTCTGTGTTTATATAATAGATGCCATTTAGCAAACGCTTTTATCCAAATTGACATGTGTGCATACATTTCACGTACCAGTGGTCCCGGGAATTGAACCCACTATCCTGGTGTTGCAAATACCATGCTCTATCATCTGAGTTACAGATGACCACTTTTTCAGTCTTTATGTTACCCAATGGTCTGTAGTCTTTCTTTTTTTCACGTGCTTTGTTGACCCAGAGTGGACTTTAGCTCTTCAACACTCCACCCTTCTTTTGACATTATTGTGGCACCTGTCAATCACATTGTTATGGCGACCACGTCCTGTCAATCAATGACAGCTCTGAGCTGTCGCTGCATGTGGCCAAGTCATGGTGTTGTCATTTTGGAGGCTTTTTTAAAGATAAAAATAGATATGAAAACACCATTGGAATCCTATGTCTAGGCATGAAACTGGTTGTTTGTCAAGAGCGGGGCCACATGTGTGTCAAATCAAATCAAAGTTTATTTGTCACGTGCCCCGAATACAACAGGTGTAGACCTTACAGTGAAATGCTTCCTTACAGGCCCTAACCAACAGGTATTAGGTAAACAATATATAAGTAAAGAAATAAAATAAAACTGTAAAATGACAGTGAAAATAACAGTAGCGAGGCTATATACAGGTGGTACCGGTACAGAGTCAATGTGCGGGGGGGGCGGCGGTGTCGAGGTAATTGAGGTAATATGTACATGTAGGTATAGTTAAAGTGACTATGCATAGATGATTACTTGCATACTTGGTGATTATACAGTGGGGAGAACAAGTATTTGATACACTGCCGATTTTGCAGGTTTTCCAACTTACAAAGCATGTAGAGGTCTGTAATTTTTATCATAGGTACACTTCAACTGTGAGAGATGGAATCTAAAACAAAAATCCAGAAAATCACATTGTATGATTTTTAAGTAATTAATTTGCATTTTATTGCATGACATAAGTATTTGATACATCAGAAAAGCAGAACTTAATATTTGGTACAGAAACCTTTGTTTGCAATTACAAAGATCATACGTTTCCTGTAGTTATTGACCAGGTTTGCACACACTGCAGCAGGGATTTTGGCCCACTCCTCCATACAGACCTTCTCCAGATCCTTCAGGTTTCGGGGCTGTCGCTGGGCAATACGGACTTTCAGCTCCCTCCAAAGATTTTCTATTGGGTTCAGGTCTGGAGACTGGCTAGGCCACTCCAGGACCTTGAGATGCTTCTTACGGAGCCACTCCTTAGTTGCCCTGGCTGTGTGTTTCGGGTCGTTGTCATGCTGGAAGATCCAGCCACGACCCATCTTCAATGCTCTTACTGAGGGAAGGAGGTGTTTAGCCAAGATCTCGCGATACATGGCCCCATCCATCCTCCCCTCAATATGGTGCAGTCGTCCTGTCCCCTTTGCAGAAAAGCATCCCCAAAGAATGATGTTTCCACCTCCATGCTTCACGGTTGGGAGGGTGTTCTTGGGGTTGTACTCAACCTTCTTCTTCCTCCAAACACGGCGAGTGGAGTTTAGACCAAAAAGCTCTATTTTTGTCTCATCAGACCACATGACCTTCTCCCATTCCTCCTCTGGATCATCCAGATGGTCATTGGCAAACTTCAGACGGGCCTGGAAATGCGCTGGCTTGAGCAGGGGGACCTTGCATGCGCTGCAGGATTTCAATCCATGACGGTGTAGTGTGTTACTAATGGTTTTCTTTGAGACTGTGGTCCCAGCTCTCTTCAGGTCATTGACCAGGTCCTGCCGTGTAGTTATGGGCTGATCCCTCACCTTTCTCATGATCATTGATGCCCCACGAGGTGAGATCTTGCATGGAGCCCCAGACCGAGGGTGGTTGACCGTCATCTTCAACTTCTTCCATTTTCTAATAATTGCGCCAACAGTTGTTGCCTTCTCACCAAGCTGCTTGCCTATTGTCCTGTAGCCCATCCCAGCCTTGTGCAGGTCTACAATTTTATCCCTGATGTCCTTACACAGCTCTCTGGTCTTGGCCATTGTGGAGAGATTGGAGTCTGTTTGATTGAGTGTGTGTACAGGTGTCTTTTATACAGGTAACAAGTTCAAACAGGTGCAGTTAATACAGGTAATGAGTGGAGAACAGGAGGGCTTCTTAAAGAAAAACTAACAGGTCTGTGAGAGCCGGAATTCTTACTGGTTGGTAGGTGATCAAATACTTATGTCATGCAATAAAATGCAAATTAATTACTTAAAAATCCTACAATGTGATTTTTTGGATTTTTGTTTTAGATTCCGTCTCTCACAGTTGAAGTGTACCTATGATAAAAATTACAGACCTCTACATGCTTTGTAAGTAGGAAAACCTTCAAAATCGGCAGTGTATCAAATACTTGTTCTCCCCACTGTATGTACCGTAACAAGCCAAAATGCATCTGCACTGAGCCCACATCAGCTGATAAGAAGCCATAAACATGCACACAGTTTCTTCAACGCCTCTTAACAGTTAATACAAACTCCAACGCTGTTAAACATTAGAAGATAAGACCATTGCTTTGTCAGTGTCATTGCCTGTCAACTCTATGACATAAAGGCTGTTTAGGCTGTTGCAAAACATGCACGTGGGTCAGACATGGGTCAGAATGTACCATGTTGTTCAAGTACAGTACTACAGACAGGGAACACTTCTCACTAGTAAACGAACAGCTTGAATGAGAAACAGTGAATAGGCCCGCAGAAGACTTTCCTTTTACCTGCTATCTGCCTAACAACAATCCACTCCTTATCCCTGTGGATCACAAGGCTTTTGCAGGTTCAGAATCTATCGGAATCTACCAACTGCCTGTGTTTTGAGTGAAAGCCTTTGTTTGGAAATAGTCGCTCATTGCAGAGGTACTGTACCTACGCTGGCAGGCTGGTCGTAGTCATATTAATGCTGTGTGGTTAGTTGTTTGCAGAGAGGCCTTGAGGCCTGGAACACAGCAGAATGAGGAGGATGAACCAGGTTAGTGCCCCTGGCCATGACAGCCCGGCCATGGAAATGGAGATGACTGATGGAGTGGTCAACCAGGTGAGGAGAAACTAGCACTTTGAAGTTTAATCAATCAGCCTCTCGATGTTGTTATTTGCAGTGGTGTAAAATACAAAAGTAAAAATAGGTTAAAGTACTACATTTTTGGGGTATCTGTACTTTATTATTTATATTTTTGGCAACTTTTACTTTTACTTCACTACATTCCTAAAGAAATTAATATACTTTTTACTCCATACATTTTCCCTGACACCCAAAAGTACTCATTACATTTTGAATGCTTAGCAGGAAAGGAAAATGGTCCAATTCACACACATCAAAATATCATCCCTGGTCATCCCTAGTGCCTCTGTTCTGGCGGGCTCACTAAACATACCTTCCTTGGTGTCGTCTGAAAAATGGTGGTGATTTGTTGAATATAAGGAATGTTTTATTATTTATACTTTTATTTTGATACTTAAGTATATTTTAGCATGTACATTTACTTTTGATAGTTAAGTATATTTCAGACCAAATACTTTTAGGCTTTTACTCAAGTCGAATCATACTGGATGACTTTCACATTTACTTGAGTCATTTTCTATTAAGGTATCTTTACTTTTAGTCAAGTATGACAATTGGGTACTTTTTCCACAACTGGTTATTTGTTGATATTTTTTCATTTCTTTCTAGAGTAATCCGAAACCCTCTTCTCAACACATTTTCAATCATTGCTACTCAGTTCCAAACTGTATATGATTATAGAGTGGTGTGTTACTATACTTGCTTTTATTGGGTGATACATTTTAGGATTGGTCATTTGAGTATGCTATGACGCAGTTCTATGTACTGTAGTGTGATGTACTGCAGTGTGATGTACTGCAGTGTGATGTACTGCAGTGTGATGTACTGCAGTGTGATGTACTGCATGTGTGATGTACTGTATGTGTGTCACTGCAGTCTGAACGGCAGCCAGTTGTTGGAATTCAGATCTCTAAGACATCGGTGTCGAGTGCTGTCAGGGTAACTGCCCAGTGGGCGTCTTAAACCTGCAGCCGCCGGAAACGAGCGTGCCTTCAGTGTGTGAGGAGAAAACCCACAGGTAACATTGCAGACGACACACCAAACTCAGATAGGACTTCAAATACTCAACACTCTTTCAGTGGACACTGGACACCACTGACACACAGAATAACTTACAACTCAGAATAACTACTCTAACCTCATAACCCCTGCATGCCACAACCAAGTCATTTAACCATTCAACTTCCGGTGCCAACTGCAGTTCTTTCCACCGTGTCTCAGCCCTTTACTTCAAAGAAGTTTCACTCACTCTCTAATCTCAGATTGATATCATAGAGTATGATAACCTTTTTTGTTTAAAAGGGAATTCTTTGAGAGCATGTACAAAGGCCCGGTCTGGGATGAGGACGTCATAGATGGAGGAGATAGAAGCTTCAACCTCAATAAAAGTCTGCTGAACCATTTCAGAGATCTGACTTCCAGCAATCAGGACCCTGATGAGGTGAGGGGTGGATTGCATTCCGCCTTTATATTGTAAATTGGGGCTAAAGGTATAGATTAAGATATAGATTAGATATGGTCTGATTCGTACAATCACTCATCCTGTTTGTTCATAGGTGGACCTTCAGTACCTGAATGATGTGATCGTAGATGGAGCCGACCCCAACTCAACAGACAGGTTCGGGCAAACTGTCTTACTGAAGTCTTCACACGTGATCAAATGACTCAAATACCTTCTGTTGTGGCAGATCGTTCTCAGCGAAGGCCTCCAGACAGTGTATGTTCAACAGGGCTCTTCTGCCTGGTTGTAGATCTGGAGGGCGTGGAATGTGGACGTGATGCGTTTCTTCCTGGAGAGGGGGCTGATGTCCTGCGTCCTGACTCCTACGGGGTCGCGCCCCTGCATATTGCAGCTCTAGACTATGTGGAGATGATCCACTTCCTGTTGGAGAGGAAAGGTCAGAGGTCAAACGTGTGTTTGCCACTTGTTTGTGTATGTGCGTGAGTACTTTTAATGTGTACTGTACTGTAGTTCACATATGCATGTCCCATCCCTTCAGCTGACATTGGTGCTAAGACCAACATGGACCATCAGACGCCTCTCCATTACGCAGCTAAGAACGACGCGGTGGGGGCACTCAGGGTGCTGATGCAGTATGGGGCAGACATCTCCGCACAAGACTACAAAAAGAGAACCCCTCTACAATTGGCTGCTAACCTAGGTACTGCTACCCTTACAGATGAAGGATCTTAATTTGAGCCAGTTTGCTACAGCAGAAAAATTATCGTGCAGCAACAAGAAATGTGAATAATTATGTGGATTATAATGAAGGGACATTTCTGTAGGGGTTGATATGTTTTTCATTAGAGCACATCAAGTCTGGAATTTCAAAGTGGAAATTACAAACTTTAGAAGCCTTTTTAAAACTAAAATACACAACAAGTTTTAATTTCCAGGAAAAAGCTCAGCAACAAAAGTGTGATCAAATTAAGATCCTACATCTGTACTTGCCTCTGTGTGCACTGTGATTCTGTTAATTTCACATTCAAATACGTTACGTTTTAGAATAGAATAAAACAGAACTTTATTGTCCATCCGTAGATGGAAACGTGCCCTCGACCTCACCTTACAAATAACTACATTGCACATTACACACTTATACTGTACCTGATCATACTGCTTTTGTGGTGCTCCTGTGTATTCAGACCGGACTGAGGCTGCACGGACGCTAATGGTCCCGGGGTCCGATGCTGGGGTGATGGACTCTGATGGTCAATTCTGCATCACCGCCATGATTGACAAGATGACCTCAGTGGTAAATAAGGGTTGGATGGTCACGGACCCAATGAGTCACAGTATACACCTCCAATTGTATAGTTAGGCCTGACAATGTGCTAGTTGTTGTGAATTAGTGGGTTCTGTATGTGGTCATCCTATAGCTTTGTTTAGCTCTCTTTGGTCTTGTCAGGCTCATTTGGTGATGAACCAGTTCCATGTGACTGAACGGATGACCAGGCAGCAGTTCTACTACCTCCACCTGCTGGAGCCAGAGCCACCCTGCAAGCAGAATCCACCAGCACAGGGCTCACAAGGTAACCTGTCTAAACAGTTAAAAATAAAAACAGCTCATCTAGACTTTGGGGATCTTTATTTTATTTTCTAACTTTTTTGTTATCTCAAATTTCTCTTTTCTCGTCTTCCAGAGAGAGTGGGCAGTGAGCCTACATTACCAGTATGTCCTTCTCTTCAAGGCTAAACAGACTAATAAAGTGATAATGAGCTGATGTATGAGCCAAATTTGTCAAATGAGTCAACTGATTTGATGATAATTGCTGTGTGAATTTTCTCTGAGACGTTTTTCTCTCTCTATCTCGCCACATTTGCCGTTCATAGTGCACCAGGGAAAGCTGGATCTCATCATGCACCCTGTGGTTCTAAAGCTCATCACTGTCAAGTGGAAACTATATGGCAGGTCAGTTCATGAGAGAGAGAGAGAGAGAGAGAGAGAGAGAGAGAGAGAGAGAGAGAGAGAGAGAGAGAGAGAGAGAGAGAGAGAGAGAGAGAGAGAGAGAGAGAGAGAGAGAGAGAGAGAGAGAGAGAGAGAGAGAGAGAGAGAGAGAGAGAGAGAGAGAGAGAGAGAGAGAGAGAGAGAGAGAGAGAGAGAGAGAGAGAGAGAGAGAGAGAGAGAGAGAGAGAGAGAGAGAGAGAGAGAGAGAGAGAGAGAGAGAGAGAGAGAGAGAGAGAGAGAGAGAGAGAGAGAGAGAGAGAGAGAGAGAGAGAGAGAGAGAGAGAGAGAGAGAGAGAGAGAGAGAGAGAGAGAGAGAGAGAGAGAGAGAGAGAGAGAGAGAGAGAGAGAGAGAGGTCTCCTGCTCTCTCATAAATAAAATACACTATAGGCCCTGACCATTCACGCAGTTAGGCAGCGGTGGTGTGAACGCCGGATCAACGATGACCTGCGCTGCACACACCCCATGTGGCCCAAGGTACAGCACCTTTAATTTTTATTATTATTATTTTTTTTACCCCTTTTCTCCCCAATTTCATGGTATCCAATTAATAGCTAGTCTTGTCTCATCGCTGCAACTCCCTTTCGGACATGGGAGAGGCGAAGGTCGAGAGCCGTGCGTCCTCCGAAACACAACCCAACCAAGCCACACTGCTTCTTGACACAATGCCCACTTCACCCGGAAGCCAGCTGCACCAAAGCGTCGGAGGAAACACCGTACACCTGGCGACCGTGTCAGCGTGCACTGCGCCCGGCCCGCCACAGGAGTCACTAGTGCACGATGGGACAAGGACATCCCTCCCGGCAAAACCCTCCCCTAACCCGGACTACGCTGGGCCAATTGTGCGCCGCCCCATGGGTCTCCCAGTCGCGGCCGGCTGCGACAGATCCTGGACTCGAACCCAGATTCTCTAGTGGCACAGCTAGCACTTCGATGCAGCGCCTTAGACTACTGTTTCACTTGGGAGGCCTTTTCTCACCCGGTAGACACACACAGACACCCATCTTACTGAAGTTACTAGACCTGATCTAGGCTTACACAGTTACCCAAATGAAACTTAATTAAGATCTAAGGAGAGTCCCCCTATTGGTAGTATGCCCTTTGTAAGGCTATAGGTTGTTATAATCCCATTAAGAATGTAATGTGCAACGTTACATACTCTTGCCATTTTTTTGTCTTCCTGCCCCAAAGGAAACACATTTCTTGGAAGAGCAAATCAAGATCATCCACCGCATGAAGGGAAACTACTTACAAGACCCCTGGTGAACGTGTTTGTCTTATACACAATACATCTCATATGGATATGATTTAACTCTGGCCTAGCTGGCAAGCAGGCGATGATATCGATTTTGGCTGTGTCACAGGAACATCTTTGATTGGCCGGTGTACATTCTGCTGATGGCAGTGTTTGGGATCCATGTGGCAGATATCTTCTTGCTGGCAGGCACGCTGCGAGACTAGAGCCTTCGCCTCTTTGCTGTGGTCATCATTTCCCTCTGGCTCTGGGGGATGAAGCACGTCCACACTGCAACCACTAAATAGATTCCTCTTTTTGGCCCCATTTATTTACTTGATCTCACTATCCCTTCATTTTAGAGCACCAATCTGGTGGTGGAGATGAATGAGTCTTTATTGCCGAACTTCACGATTCAAGACCGTTCCCTGGTCCCCAATGGATCATGGAAGGGAACAAAACAATGGAAAAACATAGCTAAACAGATCACATGGACCGGGTGTTAGGTTCTCATAGCAATGGGTTTTGTTCATGGGGTAGCTCAGGTATAATCGTGACACCTGGTCAGTGTCCTCATGGGTACACCTGATGTTCTCAGGTTCCATGACAACAACACATGAATGGGGCGCAACATTGTCTCCACTGTAGCCATGACAAGAAAGGAAATAGAGCTCATAGGCCCCAACATGGTCATGGCCCTCCTGTCCAAAATAGGATACTTTTTTGAAACAGCATGTCTGGATATTTTGAAGTATAAAGTAACCAAATATAATACAATACACATAATACTGATCTTAGAATCATCCACAACATTACACCAATACCACTACCTTTCATCCTCATTTTATACAGGGTTATGATTCCTTTCATTGTCATGCTGGGGAAGATTGTGGGGGATGTTCTACGTTTTCTCTTCCTATATGCAGAGATCTTTGTCCCTTATGCATGTGACTTCTGGATTATATTTCGGAGGCAAACCCAATTTGATCAAACAGATACCCACAAAATGACATAGTATACGCTACTGTAGCTGTGCTAGTATGATAAAAAAATACACATAGAGAAATATGTTTACGGTATCTGAGTGTCTGAGTCTGTGTGAACTGTCCTCCCCGGGGCAGGCGTTAATACCCAGTATATGGACTGTGCCACAGCTGCTCTACAGCCTGTACTGCATCACTCTGGTGGATGAGCACAAGTTTAATGCCATGGTGGAAGTGTACTCTATCATGGCCCACTTCCTCTGTGGCACCTTCCTGGCTCTGTCCTCCATTCTGTGTGTCAACCTGTTGATCGCCCTCCTCTCGGATACCTTTCAAAGGTAAGGCCCGATAAAATTATATATTTAAAAAAATGTAGCCAGGCAAGTCAGTTAAGAAGAAATTCTTATTTACAATGACGGCCTAGGAACAGTGGGTTAACTGCCTTGTATCATGGACAGAACGACAGATTCGATCTAGCAATCTTTCGGTTACTGGCCCAACGCTCTAACCACTAGGCTAACTGCCGCCCCAATTTGAAGAGTTAGGGCAGGTATTCCCAAACTGGAGTACGCGCAATGCCGTCGTGGGTACGCCAAATAAAAATGTGATTCACACTTTAAAAAATTATTATTATAAATTCTTCAAATTTTCAAACAGTACATTTGTATTTTCTAACGGGGCTATACGTTTGGGTGAGGTTTTTTTCTCGCCTGAGTAGCCTCGTTTCACTGCCAAAAATAAAATGAAACCATCTAGTGTTCAGCGAAATAACAACACAATGTCAAATACAGGTAGCCTAGTCAAGTAATCAACATCCAATCACATTAACCGTTACTCTCTCACGGGAAACCTTCACTCTTGCGCAGACATTTAGAAACGAAACATGACAATTAGAAAAATAAGCCACAGGAGTTTTTTGAGCGAGAATAAAGAGGACTTTCCGAGTAGTAAGACATGTATAAAAGCAACAGATTCCATTAATAAGAAGGTGCTAGGAGCGTATTATATGGTGAGCTACCGAGTGGCTAGGACAGGCAAGCCCCATACTATTGTGGAGGACTTAACTCTTCCTACTGCCGCGGATATGGCTAGGACAATGCTGGGGGAAAAAGCCAGAATAACTACACAGACAATGCCTTCATCAAACAACACTGTTTCACGACGCATCAGTGACATGGCAGGAGATGTTTTGAAACAATTACTGCGTTTTATACAAACCAGTGAATTACAGCTGGATGAGTCAACAGACGTGGCGGGCCTGGCACAGCTCCTGGTAAATGTCCGTTACGTTTATGGGGGGTCAATTAATGAAGGCATCCTCTTCTGCAAACCATTGGAAACCAGGACAATATAAGAGGATATTTTTAAAGTACTGGACAGCTTTGTGACATCAAATGGACTTTGGTGGTCAAGATGTGTTGGTATCTGTACTGATGGCGCAAAAGCAATGACAGGGAGACATAGTGGAGTGGTAACGCGCGTGCAAGCAGTTGGTCCCAACGTCACTTGGGTACACTGCAGCATCCACCGAGAGGCTCTTGTTGCTAAGGGAATGCCTGACAGCTTGAAAGACGTTTTGGACACCACAGTGAAAATGGTTACTTTGTTAAAGCAAGGCCCCAGAACTCTCGTGTATTTTCTGCATTATGCAATGATATGGGCAGTGACCATGTAAAGTTTTAACAACATACAGAAGTGCCCAGGTTATCAAGGGGCAAAGAATTGACACCTTTTTTAAAATTGAGAGATGAGCTTAAAGTGTTCTTTACTGACCACAATCTTCACTTGTCTGACCGCTTGCATGATGACGAGTTGGTCTATCTGGGTGATGTTTTTTCTCACCTGAATGATCTGAATCCATGATTACAGGGACTCTCCTCAACTATATTCAATGTGCGGGACAAAATTGAGGCTATGATTAAGAAGTTGGATCTCTTTTCTGTTTGCATTAACAAGGACAACACACAGGTCTTTCCATCATTGTATGATTTTTTGTGTGCAAATTAACTCAAGCTTACGCACAATGTCAAATGTGATATAGCGAAGCACCTGAGCGAGCTAGGTGCGCCATCACTCAGGTACTTCCCGAAACGGACGACACAAACAACTGGATTCGTTATCCCTTTCATGCCCTGCCTCCAGTCCACTTACCGATATCTGAACAAGAGAGCCTCATTGAAATTGCAACAAGCGATTCTGTGAAAATCTAATTTAACCAGAAGCCACTGCCAGTTTTATGTATAGGGCTGCGCTTAGAGTTTCTTGCCTTGGCAAATCGCGCTGTTAAGACACTGATGCCCTTTGCAACCACGTACCTATGTGAGAGTGGATTCTTGGCCCTCACTAGCAAGAAAACTAAATACAGGCACAGCCTATGTGTGGAATATTATTTAAGACTGAGACTCTCTCTAATACAACCCAACATTGCAGAGTTATGTGCATCCTTTCAAGCACACCCTTCTCATGAACCTGTGGTGAGTTATTCACCATTTTTGATGAACAAATAAGGTTTTATATGTAAGATGGCTAAATAAAGAGCAAAATTATTGATTATTATTTTATTATTATTTGTGCCCTGGTACTATAAGAGCTCTTTGTCACTTCCCACGAGCCAGGTTGTGACAAAAACTCACACTCATTCTTATGTTTAATAAATGTATTGCATAGTGTGTGTGTGTGTGGCAGGCTTACAATGATGGCAAAAAAACAACATTTGAGAGTGCGCTGACCCTGGTGTTAGAGGGGGTACGCAGCTGCAGGTTGAATGTTTGAAGGGGTCCTGGACTATAAAAAGTTTGGGAACCACTGAGCTAGGGGGATCTGTGTGCATATCAGTGTGTGTATAAGCCTTTACAGCTTACACTCGTGTACTCACTCAAGTACTGTATATTGTTTGTCTTCATCAGGTATCAGTGTTTGTCCCATTCTCAACAAACCAACATATCACTCAGTATGCATCTGTCACTCTCAGCATCAGTGTGAATGAGTGTATCGCACTCACTGTGTGTACGAATCTCTTCTGTCAGGGTGTATGACAATGCACTGGCCAATGCAGTGATGCAGCAAGCAGCCATTAACCTGCAGGTGGAGGAATCCATGCCCCGTCCCTGCCGTTACTTTGATGACCACCACATCCACCGCTTCTGTACCCCGCTTGGGGAGCTTTACGACGATGACATCAGAACTGACCCAAAGCGGCACGCAGAGATGAAGACGATCACCGCTCAGATCAAGGTGACGGAATGGGACATTCATCTTTAACACCTGCATTTTGAACTGTACGTCTGTATACAGTACTGTATAGCTGTGTCTGCCTGTGGGTGGTTAAGTTCAGGGAGGGAGAGTGCTTGTTTCTCTTACACATGCTTTTTTACTTGTTTTCGACACTTCAGGAGACCCTAGATGAGTTCCTGGAGATGCAAAATGAAGTGAATCGCTCCGAACAAGGAAGATCTGGTGATAGTGACAGGGGCTCAGGGTAGGCACAGCACTGCCTCTCTTTTACCTGAATTTAAGAGTACGACACAACTTTGCTGTATTGTGGAATATTTCCAGGCGTGTGTCAAGATCTCTCTCATCCTGTCTCTCCTAGGGGGAGGCGCTTCTCATCTCCTGTGCAGGGGGAACACCTGCAGACTCTTCAGAGGCTCCAGATGGATGAGACCCAGCAGAGCCAGGACCTCAGTGCCCTGAGGGCAGACATGAAGATTCTGCAGGCCCTGATCCACCAACAGATCCAGTCCCAGACCAGCTCATGTCAGTACTAGGTTGACACTAAGACAGACCAAATAACTAGTCTAGTGTAGTCTGACTGGGTCAAAGACTAAACAAAGAGTGAAGTCCATTCAAAACCTGAGAGAGTGCATATATAGATTGAGAGCTACAATCGGAGTCTTTTCACATGATGATGTAATTCGTACTGACGTCGTTTAAATAAGAGAAGGCCTACCATAGAAATATAATCTATGGAGTTTACTCTTTGACCCAGTCAAACTACACTACATTAGTTCTATTTAGGCCTACTATGATAACCTGTCTCTGTGCCTGTTTCTTCTGTGTATCTCTGTGCTAGAGTATATGTTTCACAGTCTCCTGTCTTTCCATAGCTGATAGATTACATTATTGTGTGTCTGTGCAGGCGTGGGCTGTGGTGTGAAGGCAGCAGAAAGCACTGGGTCAGAGACTATCGAAGCTCCACCATATAGGTGAGGTATCAGTGGTTTATGTATCTTGATTTTCTGTAATGTCTCTTTGTCGTAAGCCTGTAATTGCATAGTGCACTCTGCAGATGGTCACAGTGTGTCTAAGAAGTCTGTCTAATTTGACCTGTTTACTTTGAACTCGCAAGTGTTCTACTCTCCAGTCCTCCAGGGCCTCAACAGGCTGACTATTGATGCTGAAGATGACTGTAACCATAGAGACTGTACCAGCACCAGCAACCAGAGACACATGACCAGAAAATAAGGATGAAGCCTTCTAACTAACATCTACATGACTACAACACGTGCATTATTAATGCTATTTAGCTTATTTATTTGACATAGTTGTCCCAGATCCTTATAACCTGCATTCTCATCTAAATATAAGGCTTTGCGTTTTCAAGAGTGAATCAAGAGCCACCCATTTAGTTGTAATTTTACTGATCTGCTTGGAATATGATGCTGGCTTTAAATGTGAATTAGCAATGATCCACTAATGTCTGGCAGTCTGTCTATACAATCTCAACATTATTATTGTACAGTGTAAATAAATCTATTCCACATATGCCCTTTTGCAATGACTTTATGGAGAATGTCACTACAATTATCATCAGCCTAATCATTATCATCATCATCATCAACAAACATCATCACCAACAGCATCATCATCCTCAACATCATCATCATTATTAATATGTTGAACTATTCTGATTTTACAACTACAGCGTGTCTTATGTCCCCAGTGCATCTTTGAAACAAGTAACTTAGGTTGGCTTTCCCTGACCCTGTTGTGTAAGCGTTGATCCTGCACAGCCTCTCATTTCCCATTAGTCAGCTTAAAAGTTTCCCCACTCTCTCGCTCGCAATACGAAGTAACGGCTGATATCCGTTTTCTTCGCACTGGGAGAGGGAGTGAAGATGGCGGCGGCCGAATCTGATCGTGAAGTACCTTCTGCTCTGTGTACTGAATTCCTGAATTTCTCTGTCAAAGACACAGCTTCGGTAAGCGACAGTTGTTATATGTGTATATATTTAATGTGATTGTTCTTATCGAAGGGATCAGAGCGCACCAATTTCATCGCTAATATTTATTTCTCTATTTTTCCATCTCGACTTGTTTTTCTTCTATGCGATGATGGCAATACGGGAACTTGGCTAACGCTTACTAGCTAGCTAACGTTAGCTATCCTTCTAGAAAATTGTATTTCAGCTAATATATGGCACTGCATTAACGTAAGAATGATTAGATGTGATAATATTCCAGATATTTTATATTGAGAGATGTGTCCAGGATTATTTAAAAACATATGTACTTTAGCTAGCTCCCGGTAACTAGCTAGTGTTTTATTTCTTAGATAGCTAACAGCTAGCTGTTCACTTGGCAGACAAAACAATATTAATTTGCTCGTCTCTGCGTACGAGCTGCTGCTGTTGCTGTTGCTTCTGTTGCTGCTGCTTCTGTTGTTGTTGTTGTTAACGCCATAGCTAGCACAGCAGTAGCTATCCTTGCAAACTTGCTAATCAAAACCCCGTAACATGGTTGGGCGATATATATTTTTTAAAATGTATGACTATTTGCCGTCATTTTAACTATTGTTTTAAATAATAAAAGTTCAAAATATGCATAAGTTATAAATATGAGTAGTTCGAGACTCTACTCTAGTGTGGCAACACACACATTACGTGATTTCAATGGGGCTTTCGCCATTCTGATTGTTTTATACTGTTCAATCTAACTTCAACCAAAAACAAATTGTCAGCCTTTTCATCCATTTTTGCGTCTCCTGCACTTTTGTAATACATTCCACACTGTGCCACTTAGGGCTGCATGATAGATATGCATTTTGGGCAAACAATCTAGGGCTAGTTTATTGGTGAATTGTTGGAATCATGGATTTGGAATATAGTGTGCAGCACTTTGAATACATTGTTGTTTGACATGACGACAAATGAATAAGCCAGGGATGAATTATTGTGACAGGGTAGGACACATAGTGTTGGTCAGTGTTTCCCAGGGGACTGTATACGATGTTACATTACATGTTTTTTTTCATGTAACTACACTACATGACCAAAAGTATGTGGACACCTGCTTGTTGAACATCGCATTCTGAAATCATGGACATTAATATGGAGGTGCCCCCCTTGCTGCTATAACAGCCTCCACTCTTCTGGGAAGTATTTTGACTAGATGTTGGAACATTGCTGCGGGGACTTGCTTCCATTCAGCCACAAGAGCATTAGTGAGGATGGGCACTGCTTTTTTGACACTATACTCCAAAAAGCAAGTTCTGCAGGCTCTAGTTTTGTCTTATCTTGATTATTGATCAGTCGTGTGGTCAGGCTCTGCAAGGAAAGACTTAGATAAGCTGCAGCTGGCCCAGAACAGAGCGGAACGTCTTGCTCATCATTGTAATCAGAGGGCTGATTATAGATACTATGCATGCCAGTCTCTCTTGGCTAAGAGTTGAGGAGAGACTGACTGCATCACTTCTTATTTTTATAAGAAACATTGTGTTGAAACATTGCATTTCTGTTCAAAATGTTGTATCAAGACTGTCCAAATGGGCCTAATTTGGTTTATTAATACATTTAAGTTCATAACTGTGCACTCTCCTCAAACAATTGCATGGTCTTCTTTCACTGTAATAGCGACTGTGAATTGCACAGTGCAGTTAGATTAACAAGAATTCAAGCTTTCTGCCCATATCAGATATGTCTATGTCCTGGGAAATGTTCTTGTTACTTACAACCTCATGCTAATCACATTAGACTATGTTAGCTCAACTGTCCCGCGGGGAGACACCGATCCAGTAGAGGTTATTTGTTTTAATGTAGTTCTGTCCTTGAGCTGTTCTTGTCTTGTCTATTAATGTGCTGTATTATGTCCTGTTTTGTGTGGACCCCAGGAAGAGTAACTGCTGCTTTTGCAACAGTTAACCTCTACTGCCTCAGAAACCCGGATCCGGGAGCACCCCCCACCCCCCACACACTGATTAGCATAGATAGCATAGCTTCAGAAGTAGATAGTAGCATCTAAATATCATTAAATCACACTTTCCTCTACCTGAAAGTGCATATTTCAGGTAGAAATCACAGTTTACAATTGCACCGACCATCACAAATCCAGAGTGATCTAGTTTAATTAAAAGCTAATCATATACTTGACTAAAAAATACAGGGTTGACAGGAATCGAAAGACAAATTAGTTCTTAATGCAACCGCTGATTTACATTTTTAAAATTATCCTTACTTTTCAATACAGGGTTGGCCAAGTGAAGCTATACCAAACAAAATGGCGATGTATGCGTTTAAAATATTTCGACAGAAACACGGTTTATCATATTAAATATTGCTTACTTTGAGCTGATCTTCCATCATATTCTTGGGCAATGTATCCTTTCTATGTTATAAACGTCTTTTGGTCGATAGATGTCCTCTGTCCTTCGAAATGTCCATCACCAACGACCGACACCCTAAAGCGTGTCCAAACTTTCAGAGTGCACGACAAAGAAATTCCTCAAAATCGCACTAAACGGATATAAATTGATATAAAACGGTTAAAATTCACTACATTATGATGTTTTTAACAACTATAACGACTGAAAACATGACCGGAGAAATACTGCTGGTTAGAAAACGATTTGGAACGAGGCAGGTCCGATGGCCTTCACGCTTGAGGCGCACGTTGAGAAAGAGGGGTCTCTGTACATTTTTGTCATTTATAATGGCTGTGAACGTCCCATAGACTTCATTGAAAACGTGATGACGTACAGACACCCAGAGGAAGACGTAGGTAGTGTCGGTTTCTTCATTCCACACCAGATGAAAGATACAGATCTTGTGAATAAAGCCACCATTTCAGATTTTTAAAATGTTTTACAGGGAAGACAAAATATGTAAATCTATTAGCTAAACACGTTAGCAAAATACACCACTATTCTAACTCCATCAGTTTCTTACTCCTTCAGGTGCTATCACCAATTCGGCTCAACTAAGATATTGATAGCCAATAACCTATAAAAAAAACCATCAGATGACAGTCTGATAACATATTCATGGTATAGGATAGTTTTTGTTAGAAAAAAGTGCATATTTCAGGTAGAAATCACAGTTTACAATTGCACCGACCATCACAAATCCACTAGAATTACTAGATAGAGCAACGTGTATGACCAATTTACTCATCATAAAACATTTCATAAGAATAGACAAAGCATAGCAATGGAAAGACCCAGATCTTGTGATTCCAGACAATATTTCAGATTTTCTAAGCGTTTTACAGCGAAAACACAATAAATCGATAAGTTAGCATACCACATGTGAAAACGTTACCAGAGCATCGATTCCAGGCAAAGAGCGCTATAACGTAATCACCGCCAAAAGATATTAATTTTTTCACTAACCTTCTCAGAATTCTTCCGATGACACTCCTGTAACATCATTTTACAACATACATATACAGTTTGTTCGAAAAGGTGCATATTTAGCCATACAAAACCGTGGTTACACAATGAAAATACTAGGAAATCAAGCCTCAATATGTCTGACGTCATCTATCAGAGTGATCTAGTTTAATTAAAAGCTAATCATATACTTGACTAAAAAATACAGGGTTGACAGGAATCGAAAGACAAATTAGTTCTTAATGCAACCGCTGATTTACATTTTTAAAATTATCCTTACTTTTCAATACAGGGTTGGCCAAGTGAAGCTATACCAAACAAAATGGCGATGTATGCGTTTAAAATATTTCGACAGAAACACGGTTTATCATATTAAATATTGCTTACTTTGAGCTGATCTTCAGTCATATTCTTGGGCAATGTATCCTTTCTATGTTATAAACGTCTTTTGGTCGATAGATGTCCTCTGTCCTTCGAAATGTCCATCACCAACGACCGACACCCTAAAGCGTGTCCAAACTTTCAGAGTGCACGACAAAGAAATTCCTCAAAATCGCACTAAACGGATATAAATTGATATAAAACGGTTAAAATTCACTACATTATGATGTTTTTAACAACTATAACGACTGAAAACATGACCGGAGAAATACTGCTGGTTAGAAAACGATTTGGAACGAGGCAGGTCCGATGGCCTTCACGCTTGAGGCGCACGTTGAGAAAGAGGGGTCTCTGTACATTTTTGTCATTTATAATGGCTGTGAACGTCCCATAGACTTCATTGAAAACGTGATGACGTACAGACACCCAGAGGAAGACGTAGGTAGTGTCGGTTTCTTCATAGCATTCACTGTGGCCTTATAAACAGACCCCAGATCAGAGGTAAAAATTTCTGAAATCTGAACCCTGTCATGAAAAGTGCTGTAGAAATTGTTCTGTACCACTCAGAGACAAAATTTCAACTCCTATAGAAACTATAGACTGTTTTCTATCCAATAATAACAATAATATGCATATTGTACGATCAAGAATTTAGCACGAGGCAGTTTAATTTGGAGACACAAATATGCTAATGCGGAACAGCACCCCCTATAGTTCCAAGAAGTTAATGGGGCTCATAATCAAATGCCAAAGATGTTGGGTGATTAGGCCTGGCTCGCAGTTGGCGTGCCAATTCATCCGAAAGGAGTTCGATGAGGTTGAGGTCAGGGCTCTGTGCAGGCCAGTCAAGTTCTTCCACACCGATCTTGACAAACCATTTCTGTATGGACCTTGCTTTGTGCACGGGGGCATTGTCATGGGGGTGGAAATAACATTTTACAGTCTTAAAGCTGGTTTCCAGCAATTCTACCCATTTTGTGATGGGCCGAGAGAAAATGTGTAGTTTTTTTTAAAGCAAATTTGCTGCAATTCTACACATTTTGCAATAGCATAAGAAACACGGCATATGCATCTGAGTGACTCAAACATTATAACAAAATCAATTGGGCCCCCACGACATTTTTTGAAATGTGAGATTCTCCCTGACACCAGTTTATATTCTGATCTTATTTTAAAAAAGAAATATAGCTCCATTATCTTTTCTACATAATTTATCTGGTTTTAGTCATTTCAGTTCACACTGAAAGTGTTTTACTATCCTGAAAATGATGTAAAGAAATAGTTAAACTTTTATTTATTTTTTAAAATAAGAACACGTGTAGTGACTGCCTGCTGCTGATAAATGAATATAGGATAAACATTGCAGTGAGAGAAAGGGAGAATTAATAATGTTTTTGGCAATGACTGGTTTTTGGTGACAATCGTCTTTGAAATCAGCATATTTTTCATTATGGTTTGCGAACAAAGTACTAGTGTTGCACGGTATACTGGCACCATATCAATATCATGGTACGGAAATAGCATGATACTTATGATGCCAACATTTTGAGTACCATAGTACCATTTCAAATGATACTACCAAATGTTTCAGCCCTACCGAGCTAAAGAACCAGCTGGCACCTGCTTATAAAATCTTGGTAAAGTCAGTTTAGTTTATAAATTCAGTAAAAATTTCCAGCAACTAGTCTCTTGTATGCGCCAGTCCAATGTCCACTTTCATGGCATCTCAAGTGTGGCAACTATCACTTCCAGCCATCACTCACCTGCTTCTCTCCGTTCGCTCCTCCTGCACATCCATTCCTCCATCAGTTTAAAAAGATATATATAATTGAGCCGTGATGGCAATTGGGGATACAGACCCTAATAAGTCTTCTGTTACGTGTTACAAATTGGAGCAGAGTGAGCAAAGTTGATACTTTGTATAATTTCATTGCCTGGTGTAACCAAGAGCACAGGCCAGTTGGAGTAGGCTTTGCAGTTGCGTGTTTGCTGTCAAATCAAATGTTATTTGTCACATGGTCCGAATACAACAGGTGAAGACCTTACAGTGAAATGCTTACTTACAAGGCCTTAACCAACAATGCAGTTTTAAGAAAAACTATTAAAGAGCAGCAGTAAAATAACAGTAGTGAGGCTATATACAGGGGGTACTGGTACAGAGTCAATGTGCAGGTGCACAAGGTAGTTGAGGTATTGTATCTCTCATGCAGCTTCTGAGTGACAGAGGAAAATGGAGCGCAGCTCCGCGACAGGCATGCTTGTAGCTTTAAAGCAAAAAAATGGCGGCTCTCTAGCCCAAACGGTTAAAAAAAATCTGACCGTATTACCGGAGCTACCTTTTTTCTTCCTGAGCGATTTTGCACACATTTTTCGCACATGATTTTGCACACATTACACAAGCCATACCGCTGGCTGTTTTTAAACTAATCCCAGGTCGCTAATTATTGGTTTCTTAACGAAGGTAACATGACTGAACAACATAACTAGCTAACAACCTGCTAACGTGACAGTAGGTCTAGGCAAATTTGATTGGCACAGGAAGAAAGGAAAGCGGTCTGCTACTCATGAATGTGCTTCAACGGTAGGATTCATATAGGCCAAAAGTAAGCCTCAACTCTTTCTGGTACTCCTTAAATTATGTTTGGTACGTAAAGTTTTTGAAGTTGGGAGCAGTGTTTGTGTGAGAGAGGGAGACCGTGCGCGTGTTAACGGAAGAGTGAAGAAGGTTTCATGCAGTATTTTCCCCTTACTGCCCCAATGAAATGCAGATCATTATGCATGTTTATTCCTACAGACAAGTCACAGTTGGGCCTTTGCAAATAAACTCAGCAAAAAACACACTGTCAACTGTGTTTATTTTCAGCAAACTTAACATGTGTAAATATTTGTATGAACATAACAAGATTCAACAACTGACACACAAACTGAACAAGTTCCATAGACATGCGACTAACAGAAATGGAATAGTGTGTCCCTGAACAAAGGGGGGTTCAAAATCAAAAGTAACAGTCAGTGTCTGGTGTGGCCACCAGCTGCATTAAGTACTGCAGTGCATCTCCTCCTCATGGACTGCACCAGATTTTCCAGTTCTTGCTGTGAGATGTTACCCCACTCTTCCACCAAGGCACCTGCAAATTCCCGGACATTTCTGGGGGGAATGGCCCTAGCCCTCACCCTCCGATCCAATAGGTCCCAGACGTGCTCAATGGGATTGAGATCTGGGCTCGTCTCTGTCTTGCAGGAAATCACGCTTAGAACGAGCAGTATGGCTGGTGGCATTGTCATGCTGGAGTGTCATGTCAGGATGAGCCTGCAGGAATGGTACCACATGAGGGAGGAGGATGTCTTCCCTGTAACGCACAGCGTTGAGATTGCCTGCAATGACAACAAGCTCAGTCCGATGATGCTGTGACACACCGCCCCAGACCATGACGGACCTCCACCTCAAAATCGACCCCGCTCCAGAGTACAGGCCTTGGTGTAACTCTCATTCCTTCGACGATATGCGCGAATCCGACCATCAACCCTAGTGAGACACAACCGCAACTCATCAGTGAAGAGCACTCTATGCCAGTCCTGTCTGGTCCAGTGATGGTGGTTTTGTGCCCATAGGTGACGTTGTTGCCGGTGATGTCTGGTGAGGACCTGTCTTACAACAGGCCTACAAGCACTCAGTCCAGCCTATCTAAGCCTATTGCGGACAGTCTGAGCACTGATGGAGGGATTGTGCGTTTCTGGTGTAACTCGGGCAGTTGTTGTTGCCATCCTGCACCTGCCACGCATGTGTGATGTTTGGATGTACCGATCCTGTGCAGGTCTTGTTACACGTGGTCTGCCACTGGGAGGATGATCAGCTGTCTGTCCTGTCTCCCTTTAGCCCTGTCTTAGGCGTCTCACAGTACGGACATTACAATTTATTGCCCTGGTCACATCTGCAGTCCTCACGCCTCCTTGCAGCATGTTCATGCAGATGAGCAGGGACCCTGGGCATCTTTCTTTTGGTGTTTTTCAGAGTCGGTAGAAAGGCCTCTTTAGTGTCCTAAATTGTTATAACTGTGACCTTAATTGCCTACCGTCTGTAAACTGTTAGTGTCTTAACGACCATTCCACAGGTGCATGTTCATTAATTGTTTATGGTTCATTGAATAAGCATGGGAAACAGTGTTTAAACCCTTTACAATGAAGATCTGTGAAGTTATTTGGATTTTTACAAATTATCTTTGAAAGACAGGGTCCTGAAAAGGGGACGTTTCATTGTTTTTGCTGAGTTTATGAGCAAATCAGCCATTATATGCGGTTTTATATTATACCGTGTGAAGTTAATTCAATAAGTGTTGTGAATATCAGTGACAGTGTTTTGCGTAGCACATGCGCATAACGTTTAGAAAATGGGAACAAGCGACCATGGGACAGGGTTAAGTTTTTTTTTTAAAGAATGTGAAATGTCAGAATAATAGTAGAGAGAATTATTTATTTCAGCTTTTGATTTATTTCATCACATTCCCAGTGGTTGGAAGTTTACATACACTCAATTAGTATTTGGTAGCATTGCCTTTAAATTGTTTAACTATGGTCAAAAGTTTTGGGTAGCCTTCCACAAGCTTCCCACAATAAGTTGGGTGAATTTTGGCCCATTCCTCCTGACAGAGCTGGTGTAACTGAGTCAGGTGTGTAGGCCTCCTTGCTCGCACACGCTTTATCAGTTCTGCCCACAAATTTTCTATATGATTGAGATCAGGGCTTTGTGATGGCCTTTCCAATACCTTGACTATACCTTTGCCACAACTTTGGAAGTATGCTTGAGGTCATTGTCCATTTTTGGAAGACCCATTTGCGATAAGTTGGGTCAGGAGCTTTAACTTCCTGACTGATGTCTTGAGATGTTGCTTCAATATATCCACACAATTTTCCTCTTCATGATGCCATGCCATCTTTTGTAAAGTACACCAGTCCCTCCTGCAGCAAAGCACCCCCGCAACATGATGTTGCCACCCCCATGCTTCACGGTTGGGATGTTGTTCTTCGGCTTGCAAGCCTCCCCCTTTTTCCTCCAAACATAATTATGGTCATTATGGCCAAACAGTTCTATTTTTGTTTCATCGGACCAGAGGACATTTCTCCAAGAAGTACGATCTTTGTCCCCATGTGCAGTTGCAAACCGTAGTCTGGCTTTTTTATGGCGGTTTTGGAGCAGTGGCTTCTTCCTTGCTGAGTGGCCTTTCAGGTTATGTTGCTATAGGACTCGTTCTACTGTGGATATAGATACTTTTGTACCCGTTTCCTCCAGCATCTTCACAAGGTCCTTTGCTGTTGTTCTGGGATTGATTTGCACTTTTCGCACCAAAGTATGATGGCTGCATGGTCCCATGGTGTTTATACTTGCGTTTTATTGCTTGTACAGATGAACGTGGTACCTTCAGGCATTTGGAAATTGCTCCCAAGGATGAACCAAACTTGTGGAGGTCTACAATTTGTTTTCTGGGGTCTTGGCTGATTTCTTTAGATTTTCTCATGATGTCAAGCAAAGAGGCACTGAGTTTGAAAGTAGGCCTTGAAATACATCCACAGGTACACCTCCAATTGACTCAAATGAGGTCAATTAGCCTATCAGAAGCTTCTAAAGCCATGACATAATTTTGGAATTTGGAATTTTCCAAGCTGTTTAAATGCACAGTCAACTTAGTGTATGTAAACGTCTGACCCACTGAAATTGTGATACAGTGAAATAATCTGTCTGTAAACAATTGTTGGACAAATTACTTCTGTCATGCACAAAGTAGATGTCCTAACTGACTTGCCAAAACTATAGTTGGTTAACAAGACATTTGTGGAGTGTTTGAAAATTTAGTTTTAATGACTCCAACCTAAGAGGATGTAAACTTCTGACTTCAACTGTACATGTAGGTAGAGTTAGTAACTATCCATAGATATAAAGTGTAGCAGCAGTGTAAAAGAGGGGGGAGGGACAATGCAAATAGTCTGAGTAGCTGTTCAGGAGTCTTATGGCTTGGGGGTAGAAGCTGTTAAGAAGCATTTTGGACCTAGACTTGGCGCTCCGGTACCGCTTGCCCATGCGGTAGCAGAGAGAACAGTCTATGATTAGGGTGGCTGGAGTCTGACAATTTTTAGGGCCTTCCTCTGTCACCGCCTGGTATAGAGGTCCTGGATGGCAGGAAGCTTGGCCCCAGTGATGTACTGGGCAGTACACACTACCTTCTGTAGTGTCTTGCGGTCAGAGGCCGAGCAGTTGCCGTACAAGGCAGTGACGCAACCAGGCAGGATGCTCTCAATGGTGCAGCTGTAGAACTTTGAGGATCTGAGAACCCATGACAAATCTTTTCAGTCTTTTGAGGGGGCATAGGCTTTGTCGTGCCCTCTTCACAACTGTCTTGATGTGTTAGGACCATGATAGTTTGTTGGTTATGTGGACACCAAGGAACTTGAAGCTCTCAACCTGCTCCACTGCAGCCCTGCCGATGGGAATGGTGGCGCGCTCGGTCCTCCTTTTTCCTGTAGTCCAAAATCATCTCCTTTGTCTTGATCACGTTGAGGGAGAGGTTGTTGTCCTGGCACCACACGGTCAGGTCTCTGATCTCCTCCCTATAGGCTGTCTCATCGTTGTCGGTGATCCGGTCCTACCGCTGTTGTCATCGGCAAACTTAATGATGGTGTTGGAGTCGTGCCTGGCCATGCAGTCATGAGGGAACAGGGAGTACTGGAGGGGACTGAGCACACACCCCTGAATGGCCTCCGTGTTGAGGATCAGCGTGGCGGATGTGTTACCTACCCTTACCACCTGGCTTCGGCCTGTCAGGAAGTGCAGGATCCAGTTGCGGAGTGAGGTGTTTTAGTCCCAGGGTCCTTAGCTTAGTAATGAGCTTTGAGGGCACTTTGGTGTTGAATGATGAGCTTTAGTCAATGAATAGCATTCTCATAAAGGTGTTCCTTTTGTCCAGGTGGGAAAGGGCAGTGTGGAGTGCAATGGAGATTACATCATCTGTTGGGGCGAATTTGAGTGGGTTTAGGGTTCATGGTGTTTTGGGTAGTGAATTGATGTTAGCTTCAGCAGTAAGCTAATACGAAAATTGGCCTACAATGCTGGAAGCTACCGGTGTCGTCTTGCATTTGTAAAGTGTTCTAGCCTGTAATGGACATTTGTTTTGCGAACAGTAATTAACAGTTGCCATTTTCTACATGCTGCGGTGCGTTAACTTCTGTGGGGAGCTAAATTGATGCAGCCCAATGAGTGCAGTGGTTCCCCAGGACAGGCTAATTCTAGCAATGAGTAAGTGGAGCAGGCAAGGTGCTCTCGCGCTATATAAGGGGACATCAGCTGTGCTGATAGACAGACTTGGTCCTTTTTCAATCAGTAGATGCAAGACACATTTGACCGAAGTGCCGAAAATACCCAACATTTTAGTACTAGTAATGTTCTAGTTTCCATAAAGTACCTAAGTACCAAAGATGGTGGATAAATGTAGAGTTCACTCAGGCTGTTTTCCATTAAAAAAATGGCCAGTTCTGGTCTGCTTAAGGGGGTGGCTCTCCCATACAGCAGCTAGGTCTGGTCTACTTAGTTCATTGACTGTAATAGAGGTACTTTATATAATGACAAGATGGTGTCGGGTTGCATTTCACAATAAAAAGAAAATTAAAAAAAGAGAACGCATTAGAAATGTCTTTAAACGCTGATCTAAAATGCTTCTTAGTTTAATTTCTGCTCGGCTTCAGTTGCAATTCTCCACTCTGAGAATTCACAAACGGGCATCCCATCAGCTACTTTTCTTTGGTACTTTTTTCAGGCTTGCCTACTTTTCTCCAGTAAATGCAAGATTAATTATAAGCAAAACATTAGGAAATGTAGCTGGCTACATTTTTCTATAATAAACATTAGTGGACAGATTAACCGGAGTGGACCCTCTCGCTTTGCGTCTTCCTCTGACTAAACTAACGTGACCAGCCAAATTGTTTTTACTGCCAGCCTAATGACCAGTTAATAATGAGTGTTGCACTGCCAAGTCTAAGGGTATTTTGGTCACTGTCTCGAACTCTATAATACCCACTGCTGGTAGCCATGTATTCCTCTAACAGTACATTCTGTGTCCTAAAAAAACATTGCAGTTTTTCCCAATAAAGCTCACTCACAATTACAGATGCACATTTTGGCACGCTCCTGTCTCTGTAGATTTAAATAAAAAACGATCTCGACCACTCAGGAACATTCACCGTCTTCTTGGTAAGCAACTCCAGTGTATATTTGGCTTTGTGTGTTAGGTTATTGTCCTTCTTAAGTGAATTCATCTCCCCGTGTCTGTTGGAAGGCAGACTGACCCAGCTTTTCCTCCAGGATGTTGCCTGTGTTTAGCTCCATTCCATTTACTTTTTATCCTGAAACTCCAGTCCTTAACAATTACAAGCATACCCATAACATGATGCAGCCACCACCACTATGCTTGAAAATGTGGAGAGTGGTACTCAGTAATGAGTTGTATTGGATTTGCCACAAACTTTTGTATTAGAGACAGAAAGTGAATTGCTTTGGCATTTTTTAAATATATTTTTTTCAGTATCACTTGAGTGCTTTGTTGCAAACAGGGTGCATGTTTTGGAATATTTTTATTCTGTACAGGCTTCCTCTTTTTCACTCTGTCAATCAGGTTAGCTTTGTGGAGTAACTTCAATGTTGTTGATCCGTCCTACATTTTCTCCTGTCACACCAATTAAACTCTAACTATTTAAGTCACCATTGGCCTCATGGTGAAATCCCTGAGCGGTTTCCTTCCTCTCCGGCAACTGAGTTAGGAAGGACGCCTGTATCTTTTTAGTGACTGGGTGTATTGACGCACCATGCAAAGTATAATTAATAACTTCACCATGCTCAAAGGGATATTCAATTTCTGATTTTTGTATATATTTTTTTTACCCATCTACCAATAGGTGCTCTTTGCGAGGCATTGGAAAACCTCTGGTCTTATGGTTGAATCTGTGTTTGAAATTCACTGTTGACTGAGGGACCATACAATTATCTGTATGTGTGTGTGGTACATGGATGAGGTCGTCATGTTAAACACTATTATTGCACACAGAGTTAATGTCACTTATTAGGCACATTTTTACTGTTTAGGCTTACCATAACTATGGTGTTGAATACTTGACTCAAGAAATTTAGAAAAACACAACTCTACTTTGAGTAAAATTTTTTATATTTATTCTATTTTAAATTCAGGCACGTAACAAGATGTGTGGAAAAAAACTGTTTGAATACTTTCTGAAGGCATTGTAACTTGGTCAAATTCATACAAGTTGAACTTGGAGTGTGTTGCCACATGCCCACATGTCTAAAAACTGGTTTGTTATAATATTCACGGTCTCACTGTTGCCCCCCTCTACACAGAAATGGCTCCAGGTGACTGACCTGTACAAGGAGGTGTACCATCACCTGGCCCGTTATGTCCCAAAGATCTACTGCCTGGGGCCCAACCTGAACCCCCAGAGTGAGGACTTGCTGGCCCAGATGCTGCTGCAGGCCCCGCTGGAGTGGTACCTGTGTGGGGAGGACCCCTCCACGGGCCTGGCCAAGCTGGAGCAGAACAACCAGCCCTCACAGCTCTGCGGACACGTCTTCAAAGTGGGAGAGCCCACCTACTCGTGCAGGTGGGGGTAGTTAAGGTCTCGTTCAGACAGTGCGCGTACATACTAGCTGTCCTTTCCTGTGAATTGGGTCAGGTTAGCCCTGTGTTAAGTCGCAGGGGTCAAACCGTAAGCTTCCTGGTAAGCGGTACTGTCTGGATAAAGTCGAGGTCCCTTCCGTTTACAGGAGCAGCTTGCTATTACTAGCCAATTCCATACACTCAGGTGTGTGTTCAATGGAAAACCATTAGGACGCATACCCATGCTTATTGTATAGCCTAGTTGTACATCCATTCCATGAGTATTGCTGTTTGAAATTTTTCTTGAACTCCTTTGTATTGGCTTTGAGTGACATGTTCACTGGGTCATGTTAATATGGGATCAAGACATGACCTGGTTGAACATTGGAAGATGATGTTTGACACTGTTGGCTGTTCCTCCTGTCTCACTCAGTCAGTCTCTCTCCTGCAGGGAATGTGCTGCAGACCCCACCTGTGTGCTGTGTATGCAGTGTTTCCTGGGCAGTGTGCATAAAGAGCATCGCTACAGGGTAAGAACGACGATGACAACCTCTACCATGCGCTCAATGGTTCAGTAGAGGCAGACCAGCAGCCTAAACAATGGCTAGGTGTCTGTAGAGGTGCTGTCTCAGAATGGGTGAGTGAGTGATTGGCATGAAGACGGGTCACTCAGTTGCTGCTCTGAATCCAGGCTGAGGATCAGGAAGGCTAATCCCATTTGGGGCTGGCCACTCTGCTGCCATGTGGTCCTCAGGATGGGTGCACCTAGGCTCCTCAGCTCTGTTCATTCAAGAGTAGGTACAAGTTGCCCCTAAGCCCTGAAACAGGGTCAAATATATGTAGTTGTAGTCCTATTAACGATTAAGGTTAGGATTGGGGATAGCGTGAATTGATCCATGGCAAATTTGACCCGGAGTGCTGACTCATGCATTCTGGTCTTATCTTACTCCACTTGTTTGTGTTCTAGAGCATTGTAGAACATTCTAGTTCAGGGCAATCAGCTGTACGTATGTCTGTTACAGGTTATGTAGAAGGTTCTAGTTGTTGTCGTCTTCCAAATGTAAATGATCCAGCAGCTTCTCTGTCTACTGCGTGCTTGCGTGTGTGTGTACACAAGTGTTGTCTTGCCTCACATCTCTTGTCTGCCCTCCAGATGACGACTTCTGGGGGAGGGGGTTTCTGTGACTGTGGAGACACCGAGGCATGGAAGAAGGGCCCTTACTGTCAGAAACACGAGCCCAACATCAGTGACTCCTGTCATGAGGTGAGCATCTCTTAGCCACAGCTATATTGCGTCTCATTGACATCCAATAACTACACACAGTTCATTCACTGCTGTTGCTCTTACACTCGTTATTACGTTACAAGTTGTTAGAGATTGCTAATTGGAGCTCTAAAATAGGCTACTTCATTTGATTTAATCATTGTTTGAGTTCGACACTCCCATAGTTACGGTGCATTTGGAAAGTATTCAGACCCCTTGACTTTTTCCACATTTTGTTATGTTACAAAAATAAATGTTGTTACTAAAATCCATTTTAGAATAAGGCTGTTTACACACAATACCCCGTGATGACAATCTACAGTCGTGGCCAAAAGTTTTGAGAATGACACAAATATTAATTTTCACAAAGTCTGCTCACTCAGTTTGTATGATGGCAATTTGCATATACTCCAGAATTATGAAGAGTGATCAGATGAATTGCAATTAATTGCAAAGTCCCTCTTTGAAATGCAAATGAGCTGAATCCCCCCAAAACATTTCCACTGCATTTCAGCCCTGCCACAAAAGGACCAGCTGACATCATGTCAGTGATTTTCTAGTTAACACAGGTGTGAGTGTTGACGAGGACAAGGCTGGAGATCACTCGGTCATGCTGATTGAGTTCGAATAACAGACTGGATGCTTCAAAAGGAGGTTGATGCTTGGAATCATTGTTCTTCCTCTGTCAACCATGGTTATCTGCACGGAAACGCGTGCCGTCATCATTGCTTTGCACAAAAATGTCTTCACAGGCAAGGATATTACTGCCAGTAAGATTGCACCTAAATCAACTTTTTTATTGGATCATCAAGAACTTCAAGGAGAGCGGTTCAATTGTTGTGAAGAAGGCTTCAGGGCGCCCAAGAAAGTCCAGCAAGCGCCAGGACCGTCTCCTAAAGTTGATTCAGCTGCGGGATCGGTGCACCACCGGTACAGGAATGGCAGCAGGCTGGTTTGAGTGCATCTGCACACACAGTGAGGCGAAGACTTTTGGAGGATGGCCTGGTGTCAAGAAGGGCAGCAAAGAAGCCACTTCTCTCCAGGAAAAACATCAGGGACAGACTGATATTCTGCAAAAGGTACAGGGATTGGACTGCTGAGGACTGGGGTAAAGTTATTTTCTCTGATGAATCCCATTTCCGATTGTTTGGGTCATCCGGAAAAAAGCTTGTCCAGAGAAGACAAGGTGAGCGCTACCGTCAGTCCTGTGTCATGCCAACAGTAAAGCATCCTGAAACCATTCATGTGTTGTGTTGCTTCTCAGCCAAGGGCTCACTCACAATTTTGCCTAAGAACACAGCCATGAATAAAGAATGGTACCAACACATCCTCCGAGAGCAACTTCTCCCAACCCTCCAGGAACAGTTTGGTGACGAACAATGCCTTTTCCAGCATGATGGAGCACCTTGCCATAAGGCAAAAGTGATAACTAAGTGGCTCGGGGAACAAAACATCGATATTTTGGGTCCATGGCCAGGAAACTCCCCAGACCTTAATCCCATTGAGAATTTGTGGTCAATCCTCAAGAGGCGGGTGGACAAACAAAAACCCACCAATTCTGATAAACTCCAAGCATTGATTATGCAAGAATGGAGCTTCGGTACATCCTGTTTCCATTGATCATCCTTGATGTTTCTACAACTTGATTGCAGTCCACCTTTGGTAAATTAAATTGATTGGACATGATTTGGAAAGGCACACACCTGTCTATATAAGGTCCCACAGTTGACAGTGCATGTCAGAGCAAATACCAAGCCATGAGGTTGAAGGAAATGTCCCTAGAGCTCCGAGACAGGATCCTACGAAAGGGTACCAAAAAATGTCTGCAGCATTGAAGGTCCCCCAAGAACACAGTGGCCTCCATCATTCTTAAATGGAAGAATTTTGGAATCAGCAAGACTCCAATGGACGCTCTGACAGATCTCTGGAGTTCCTCTGTGGAGATGGGAGAACATTTACATTTTACATTTAAGTCATTTAGCAGACGCTCTTATCCAGAGCGACTTACAAATTGGTGCATTCACCTTAGACCTCCCAGAAGGACAACAGCACTCTACCATTCAGGCCTTTATGGTAGGGTGGCCAGATGGAAGCCACTGCTCAGTAAAAGGCACATGCCAGCCTGCTTGGAGTTTGCCAAAAGGCACCTAAAGAACCTCAAACCATGAGAAACAAGATTCTCTGGTCTGATGAAACCAAGATTGAACTCTTTGTCAAGCGTCACATCTGGAAGAAACCTGGCACCATCACTACGGTGAAGCACTGCGGTAGCAGCATCATTCTGTGGGGATGTTTTTCAGCAGCAGGGACTGGGAGACTAGTCAGCATTGATGAACAGAGCTGAGTACAGAGAGATCCTTGATGAAAACCTGTTCCAGAGCGCTCAGGACCTCAGACTGGGGCGACGGTTCACCTTCCAACAGGACAATGGCCCTAAGCACACATCAAGATGATGCAGGAGTGGCTTCGAGACAAGTCTCTGAATGTCCTTCAGTGGCCCATCCAGAGCCCGGACTGAAAATAGCTGTGCAGCAACACTCCCCATCCAACCTGTCAGGGCGTGAGAGGATCTGCAGAGGAATGGGAGAAACTCCTCAAATACAGGTGTCAAGCTTGTAGCGTCATACTCGAGGCTGTAATCAGTGCCAAAGGTGGTTCAACAAAATACTGTGTAAAAGGTCTGAGTACTTAAGTACATTTGATATTTATGTTGTTTTTTTGTAATGCATTTGCAAAAATTTCTAAAAACCTGTTTTTGTTTTGTCATTATTGGGTACTGTGTGTAGGTTGAAGATAAAATAATTTAATATATTTTAGAATAAGTTTATAAAATAACAAAATGTGGAAAAAGTCAAGGGGTCTGAATACTTTCCGAAAGTGCTGTATATTTGGCTGATCATTATTTAATTGTCTATTTGCAGGATCCCCTGGCCCACCTCTCAACAGACATGATTGCCCGCTGCTATAATGTCTTCTCCATTGTGCTGAAATACGCCGTGGACATGCTCACCTGGGACAAGGAGGATGAGCTGCCCCCGGGCCTGGAGCCTCCGTACGTAAACACACACACACACACACACAAAGTAATTTGATCAGTTTTCATGTTCTTGCAGGTCATCATGACAACCCAATAATTTCCATCTATATCCAGTTGATTGTCATGTCTGTCTGCTTCTTATTTCTCAGAGACCGAAGTGACTCCTATTACTGCATGCTCTTCAATGACGAGGTGCACACCTACGAGCAAGTCATCTACACCCTGCAGAAGGCGGTCAACTGCACCCAGAAAGAAGCAGTCAGCTTCGCCACCACAGTGGACAGAGATGTGAGTGGTGTGTGTGTGTGTGTAGCCCGCAAACCTACGGCATCATTGACTAATGGCTTGATATGTGTGTAATCATCTCCTGCTATACAGGGAAGGAAATCGGTGCGCTTTGGCGACTTCGCTTTCTGTGAGCTGGCCAAGTCGGTCATTGTGGTGAGTAGCCTGGTCTGGGGAGCTGGATGCATCTCATTGAAATCTCACGATGACATCACACCGCTGCCACCAATTAATCTGTTAAGTCATTTTTCATGAGTCTCTATATATTAATTGTGTGTGTGTGTGTGCGCGTGTGTAGAGGAACACGAGTCGTCAGTCCAAGCCCTTGCGGGTCCAGGTAATGCACTCCTCGGTGGTGGCTCATCAGTGCTTTGCTCTCAAAGCCCTCCACTGGCTGGGCCACGTCATAGGATACTCAGGTCAGTCTCCTTCCGCTCTCCAAACTATTAACGTGAGTATTGTCTACCTGCCGTTGGATGGTGCACTCAGTATCCTCTTGAAATATAAAGAACTTAACACAATATTTAAATGTTTATTGGGGTTGGGGGGAACCCACGTGTGCCCGAGGGCCCATTGACTGTGTGTGTGTGTGTGTAGATGCTCTGAGGAGGATCCTGTGTCAGGTGGGCCTAGAGAGGGGCCCAGAGGGTGAGAACTCCTCCCTGGTGGACACGCTCATGCTCTGTGACTCCAAGATGTGGAAAGGTGAGGAGGAACTGCATCTTTTTAGTTCTTCTGACAGCTTTGGGAACAGTTTCACTCAATAATACAAAAAATTAAATCCTCAGATTTGGGATGGGTATTGACCGACCCCAACCCTGTCTCCTGCAATGCACATAAAACACAAACACTTCCATGCGTTCTGACTCTTAACACCCAATTTCCACTCTAGGAGCCAGGAATGTCTACCACCAGCTCTTTATGAGCAGCCTTCTCATGGACCTCAAATACAAGAAGTTGTTTGCTATCCAGTTCGCAAAAGTAAGCTTCTTTTGATCCTTAATATGAAGAGCCAGTATGGCCGCCTAGTATGTGGGAAGTCGTAGTGCATTCTGCATTAGGGGAAAGGCTGAAAGTGCTAATGTCAAACTAACTGCTTCTCCAGCTGACCCCCCCCCCCCCCTTAATGTGGAACTAATGTGTCAATATCACATCAGCAAGGGCGAGGTTTTAGTCCTAATGTACATAAGCGCCAGCTCCGTGTCTCTAATGTAAACATGCTCTGGATGCACATTTTTGTCCATTTTGCTGCCGACTGAGTGTCGTTAACCGGTCAGCAAGTGGTTAAAAAATTAAATAATCCAAACCGTAAAATGACCTGATCAAGAGAAGTTACTATCGGAGTATATAATGACGAGATGCTTATGTTTCCGCCCTAACGATGGGAGTCGTCCTAAGGCGGGAAGTCCCAGCATCAGCCCATAGAAACGCAGTGGACTTATTTTGGAAAGATTTTGGCGAGAGTGAATATTCTCGCTTCGTCTCTTCCAACCCTGCATGCAAGGACAGAACATTTTTCATTTCAGAACTTAATCGAAACATGCAACAATAACATGCAACAATAACAAGCCTATCGTCTTAGTCAAAAGGCTATAGCAAGTCCTGTAATGAAGCAGCGAATTAAATGCCATTTCAAACATTTGCCCAAATGCAATTTGCGGAAAACCCAATTCTAAACTGCTCACTTAATGCGAGCAATTGCATATGTGACAGGGATGAAAATCTCCGTTAGAAACTTAGAAAGAGGGGGGCATCTAGCAACTACTATGATGGGTTGTTAATATGACTAGGATTGGGTCTTTGGCCTCTGGACAACGAAAGAAAGTTGTTAGGAACACCAATAGAACAGTAGAGAAATGCTGCTTGGTGGCATGAGGAAGTCTTTAGAAAGTAATTGCCTCCACGTTTCTATGGATGGATTTTCACAAGTTTAAGGCATGGCTCATTATTTGAAGTACATTAAAACGTTGAGGTTTCAACCAGTTATATTGCCTCAGGCTCACATTGCGAAGTGGTGGGTGATGCTCTGATAGTCAACGGTAGGCAGGCTATAGTCCTATGCTTCCAAATGGCGAATGGGAGGTGCGCTTTACTAGTTGAGATTGAGAAAAAAGAGGGGAAAAAACAACAAAAAAATCGTGGCCAGCAAAGTTTTCAACATGCGATTTGCATTTGAATTGTTTGTTGCGCGATGCCCAGGCTTGCAAAAGCAGGTTTCACTCCAGTTGCCTACAGGCTTTTTGAGGAGCCACTCTCGCGATGTTTGACAGGTGGTAGTCTATTCCGCTCCTCAAACTATGCTCGGCATTGCTGAGCGCGTGTGATTTTTAATTCCACAAAATTATGCAAATGAACCGATAGACCGATAAGCACGACCGGTCAAATGTATTTTCGCCGGCTAACCGATTTAATAGTTACCCGTTAACATCCCTAAAACATACGGTTAGGGTATAGCTATGAAAGATGATTTGATACTGTCTTGAATTGAAGATTGATATGTTGAACAAATGTATTGTATGTGTTTTCATAAAGATCATCCCATGAGTTCTCTGACAGAGACTGACACCATACCCATTTGGTCATGTAAACACACGCACACACACACACCAAAGCGGGTATAGTCTTATCATAACAGCAGATTGAGGGTGTTTTGGCACGAGGCCTGGGTGGGGCGTTAACTGCGTCCATCACATCCTTTTACTTTGTCCTCCTGGGTGGCATAGCTGAGAGAACGGAAAGACAGCCGGCTTTACAGCCATCTTTTCTCTCAGCCTGCTTGACATGTAACACAGCCCCACACATGCCCAGTCCCTGTCGGACCCCCTCAACCCATAATCCTAGGCTGTCCGCTCTGCTCTCACACACCCAAACCCAAAGCTCTACAGGTGTCTTGAACTGAACCTGAGAGCATAGATATGCACTCACTAGATCACACAAGCTGAACCTGAGAGCATAGATATGAGCTCACTAGATCACACAAGCTGAACCTGAGACCATAGATATGCACTCACTAGATCACATGAGCTACGACTTAGACCGGATATTGGATAAGATTGGCTGCCCAAAGTCTTACGTGGAGGAATATTGAATCCAAACTTTTTGATTAGACTCAATTGGTCTCTGATACTATTTTGTGATTCTGTATCTATGCTCTCTGAGACCTGGGTGGACAAGGATCAGAGCGCTTTAGAGGCTTAGTAGGGGGAGTAGGATGAAGTTGCCCGTGGACACTCATCTGAGGTCAGTTTTGCTTTCCCTCTCCGAAAGGGTTAAGCTTACGATTTGGCAAGTAAGCTGATCCTAGATCTGTGTATAGGGGTAACTGCTCATCAGAGCTTAGAAAGGGATTGGGGAAGGGGGGCCCACGGCCTTTGACCAGGAGGTGAATGTCCCCCTTGTCATTTAGAATTACCGGCGCCTCCAGACAGATTTTATGGAGGATGACCACGAGCGTGTAGTGTCAGTGACCTCTCTGTCAGTTCAGCTCTTCACCGTCCCCACCATGGTGAGTAACCCAAAACTCCACGCCTGACCGCACACCTCTCAACACACAACTCTTCTCTTGTCTTCCCCCATGCCACTGCTGTTAGAATTATGAGCGCTTGCAGAGCGACTATGTGAAAGATGACCACGACAGGGAGTTCTCGGTCACTGACCTCTCGGTGCAAATGTTCACAGTGCCCTCCCTGGTGAGTACAGGCCGCACGGGTCGGGGTGACGTGAGTGAGTATCACCCGAGATGGTACGCATGCTGAGAACTACAAGGATTTTTAGACTGTTAATTGATGTCACGTCCATAGAGTGAAAGGATGGCCATCTTAACCACGAGTGTGTCATCTTCATTATGTTCAGAATATCTCCGTTCTCATCGTTGATTCCTTGAAAAGGGTGTTGCATGCCAAACTGATGTTTTAGATGTTTCTTAAGTAAAACAACATTATACTGCTAGGATCCCATTTCATGTGTTTATCGCAATAACTGTTTATAGAAATTAATCTGTTTAAAGATTTGTGATCACCCTAGCAAAGTATGCTGTATGCTGTAGTGTAGTTTTAAAGGGATACTGCGAGATTCTACTTACCCAGAGTCGGATGAACTCGTGGATACCGTTTAAAAAAATATATATATATATATCTCTGCGTGCGGTACAGTATGAAGGATGTTAGCGGTAGTTTTACGAGCCAATGCTAACTTGCGTTAGCGCTATGACTGGAAGTCTACAGGTGTGGTAGCATAACCGGTAACTTCCTGCGTACTGCACGCGGAGACATAAAAACGGTATTCACAACTGGGTAAATTGGGCTGAAATGCCAGAATATCGCAATATCCCTTTTTAAGTCTGTAGTATATCGTCATATTTTTACATACATTTGCCTAGATTGTGTTTAGGGGTGATGTGACTCCGGAATGTCCTTCTACTTGAGGTCTAACCCTCATCCTCTCCCCCCCCCCCCGACTCCAGGCGCGGATGCTGATCACCGAGGAGAACCTGATGACCACCATAATCAGGACCTTTGTGGACCATCTGCGCCACCGCGACCTGCAGGGCCGCTTTCAGTTTGAGCGCTACACCGCCCAGCAGGCTTTCAAGTTCCGCCGCGTCCAGAGCCTCATCGGAGACCTCAAGTAAGATGACTGTGCAAACACTGGGCTGTGTGTGTAGATTAGTTCAGTAAATGTTGTACAGAGCCAGTGTGTTGTAAACAATGTTGCTGTGTGTGTGTGCGCAGGTACGTCCTCATCAGTCGGCCCACAGAGTGGAGTGACCAACTCAGGGAGAAGTTCCTGGAGGGTCTGGACACCTTCCTGGAGCTGCTCAAGTGCATGCAGGTTAGAACTAGTCACCGTTAGTGGTGGGAGACTGGGAGTCTGTAACCCCTCTGGGCTTGATTGAGACTATACGGGTCTATGCAACAGAGTGACGATGTGTCTATGTGCATCTCGGTAGTCTAAAGGTGCTTCCTCTCTGTCTCCCCTGATTCACCTACACTGCCCTAAAAGATAAGATTTGGTGAAAGAAATAGGAATGGTAGACTAGCCTTCAGTAGAACTGTCCAGTTCTTTCACATCAGAGAAGAACGAGGAAATTAGATCAGAGGAATGCATTTCAGACTCCTATGTTCCTCCCCATGTCTGGTTCATTTTGGGGGTGGTGTTTAACAACGTCTGTGCTTTCTGTCTCTCCCTCATCAGGGAATGGACCCGGTTGTGAGGCAGGTGGGCCAGCACATTGAGATGGAGCCTGAGTGGGAGGCAGCCTTCACCCTGCAGATGAAGCTCACACACATCATCTCCATGATACAGGAGTGGTGCGCTACAGATGTGAGTGACTTGACATATACATGAACACACACACACACGCTCTCACAAACTCTCTATTGGTCACTCACAAACATGCACCTGCCTTTTCTCACCTGTGGTTCCTACAGTTTTTCTTCTTCCTGCGTGTGTGTACAGGAGCGTGTGCTGATTGAAGCCTATAAGAAGTGCCTGACAGCCCTTACACACTGCCACAGTGGCTTCGCCGACGGGGAGCAGCCCATCACACTGAGCATGTGTGGACATTCTGTGGACACCATCCGCTACTGTGTGTCTCAGGAGAAAGTCAGCATCCACCTGCCTGTGTCCCGCTTACTTGCAGGTCGGACACTAGCGCACAGCTGAATGACAGACCGCTGATGCTTTGGCTATTATGATATTGACGAAAGGGAGATTCTACCCTTTGTTAATATGGTCACTGCTTTTTCTGTTTAGGTCTCCACGTTCTCCTCAGTAAGATGGAGGTGGCCTACAGATTCCCTGAACAGCTTCCGCTGGTAAGTAGGACTGTCACGGTGACCGTATTACCGGCGGTCACGGGGTCACGACCACAGTCAAATTCCACGTGACTTATTAGTCACGGTAATTAGGCTTCTCCAAGCTCTGATGCTGTTGATGGTCATTAGTAGGCTACCAAATGCGCTACTTGTCTGGTACTTTGCACTCTATTGTCCCTCGAATCACCCTGACATCAATGCAAATGTCATTGAACATCTGATTCAAACACTTCATGAGAGCCCATGAGCTCATGTTGCGCAACATTTCTGTAGGCTATGCAGTTGCGTGAGAAAACAGGGATGTCCTCCATTAAAAAAGAGGATCTCATCAGCTTTCTATAGGCTAGACTTACTATATTTATTTCTCAACGGTCTTAATATTAAGCACATTGCTTCTCATTACAACAGGAGTATAGCCTACATGGCTGGCGTGAAAATGCATGATAATGGTCCACATCAAAACGAATTTCACACATATACTAAATAATATATATATTATTAATATATACTATTATTTAGTATATGTAAAGGCAAGATTTAAATCAAGAATAGTCTGATTGGTGACAATATTACCATATCACTTTTTCATGCCTTTTTTTTTTTTTGCGACTTTTTCTAATCATAGTCGCACACGTCATGTAGCTTAGCCCATAGGCCTATATTTTCTCTTACGGTTTGTATCACAACTAAAGTTGCCAATTAACTTCTTTAAAATGAAGCACATTAATCAACCGGTGTAGAGTCTAACTGGCATACATAGGCGGCGTGTGAGTTTCAAGTTTGGGTAAGAGAACCATTACTGTAAAAATGCACCTTTTTTTAATAAAGCATTACATGCATAATTGCATTTGCGGTCACTTTTGAGAATGGTGTTCCCCCACCGCTAATTGTTTATCAACATTTGAACCTAAACGTTCTGATCTTGCATCAGCCTCATTGTTTTTAAAAGTTTTATTTTTTATGTTAGTGGTTGTATTAATCTGTCGCATCCCAGACTATGTTTTGGAGTATTTATTTCCTGCACAGAAGGACAAGTTGACCAATAGAATAGGTCAACTTTTGTACTATGGGGTATAGTAGAATGTCATGGGTTTGTGCTTTTGCTGTTCGTTAGGCCTGCTCATCTTGTTGGCTGACAGTAAATGTGTACAGTTCTTCCAACATCTTCAATATAAGCGCCTCGGAATTTGATAAGGACACGCGCAGTTGCGTCCCCGACGTGTCTGTCTTCACTTGTAGCCTGTGAGAAGGACCCGTGATGCCTGCAGGACCCGATCACTTGACAGGCATTGGCTAATAAGAATTGAGATACAGTATCTGAGAGAGCCATGTGAGTGCGAGGCGCTTCGGCGTACAGTGGGCAGAGGGGAATTATAATCATTATATTCAGCCCAAGGGCACAACGGCCGCAAAAAGCATGGATTTTTTTTTTAGGGCTCACTGTGGCCACAAAGGGGATGCCGCCGAGGAATTATCAAGTGCATGTGAAAATGTGAATGAGAGACTGAATAAACGTGTGCTGCCTGCACAACAAAAAACGAAGCAGGGCTCCTGTCTTTTCATGCGATTTTAATTAAAAAATTTCCCAACTCATCATTAGTCTCATCATGCAGCCTTAAAATGTATTAAAATCAAAACATATAGCCCAACGTTTGTAGAACAACCTAAAGTTACATAAATACCTCTAAATGAAGCATATAGGAGGACCTGTTTCTTTGTTAACCGCTCAACACAGAATAGCCGCATGTGCGCACTCATCTCTTGGAACGAATATCCTTTCTGTTTTATTCAGCTATGTTCAATTGTATTCTTCCTACTACAAAATAATGCCACTGAATTCTATGCAAATCTTGTCTGCTAAATGAACTAGTGTAGCCCACAGCCATATGGCATAGCCGGATCAGGGTCTAACTTAAGGATAACTCCGAGAATGCTATTCTGTTCTTCTGAAATAGACTACATTTTCTTCATATCATGCTTCCTTAGACCTGTCTAAAATAAATAATGGATTTATTGTGAAGGTGTAGGCTATATTACATGAATTAATTAGACTTTGGAACATCTACGTTTTTAAAAAGGTCTGCATCAGTGGCTTGTAGTCTATGCGTGGAAGCCAGGAGATGCTTAATGTGTTTGTCAATTACCGTGAGACCGGCAGTTAATTTGCTTGACAATCACCAGCTGACACATTTTCATCACTGCCACAGCCCTACTGGTAAGCATGCAGGAGTTGTCTCTGTGTTTTTGTAGCAAAACGTGTGTCTTTTCCAATAAATGTATCTCATTGTCTACAGAGTGAGCTAAGCCCCCCCATGCTAATAGAACACCCCCTTCGCTGCCTGGTCCTCTGTGCCCAAGTGCACGCTGGGATGTGGAGGAGAAACGGCTTCTCATTGGTCAATCAGGTAAAATTTCCCCTTCCATCACTATAATACCTTTTTTCTTTTCCCTCTGCGCTGTGTATCAGAACACTAACACTTGTGTGTGTTGTTGTTCTTGTGGCATTTATAATGAAGGTCGTTCATAGTGTACTCTGGTTGCAGATCTACTACTACCACAATGTCAAGTGCAGAGTGGAGATGTTTGACAAGGACCTCATTATGCTGCAGGTCAGTTTTTTTCTTTTGTTGTTTCAGCTGACAACTTAATGACGCTAACGTTAAGCAACGCGCTTCGGGCTTTAACGAGAGCGTGTGCGCGCGCGCGACTGTCGCCGTTTGCGTTCTCTACAGGCCGGCGCTTCCATGATGGATCCCAACCACTTCCTGATGATAGTCCTGAGCCGCTTCGAGCTCTACCACATCTTCAGCTCCGCCGACTGCAGGAAGAGATACAACCGGGAGACCGCCAACAAGGTCTGCTCTCTCGCTGACAATGACAACTTAGATTAGGCTTTATGCTTTTGCTCATCTCGGACTGACCTGACTCCCTGTGCCTCTGTCAGGACGTGGTCCAGCAGAACAACACCCTAACGGAGGAGATGCTGCACCTCATCATGATGGTTGTGGGTGAGTGCTACGCTACGCTACTGTTCACTAGGACTTGTTTTGTTTCAGCGTACATTGTACTCTGAGCGTCTGTTTGACTTGTTTCCTTATGTCATTGACTTTTTAAAAAAACATTTAAGTGGGTAAATGGTTGGGGTTTGGCTGGTAAATGGTTGGGATTTGGCTGGTAAATGGTTGGGGTTTGGCTACAGTACCTGACGGTTATGTGCGTTTTCAGGTGAGCGTTTTGAAGCTGGTATCGGCCAGGTGGAAGGCTGTGACGAGATCAAGCGGGAGATCCTTCACCAGCTTTGTATTAGACCCATGGCCCACAGCGAGCTGGTCAAAGCCCTGCCTGAGAACGTAAGGCATTTCACTTGTGCTCTCTCTGCCTCTCCCTCCCTCCCTGTCTCACCACACCTAGATCAGGCTGACTTCCTGGCTGCAGTTTCCACTTGGAATATCTCAACAACGAGTTATAGCCAACAATATTTAACTAGTTACATAAGCTGTCGTGGCATCTGCTTAGACGGCTCCTATTTCCCATGATCTACACAACATCTGGACTTTTGGGTGTGACGTTTTTCTCTGCAAGTGGATTAATAGTGTATCTATTTCACTAGCCTGACACCTAGTGGCGAATCTAGGCAGTGCAGGACAGGTGCAAGTCAAAAGCTAGTCATCTCGGACGGTTAACCCAGAACTGAAATGTTGCGTGATTTGGTCAGATATGTTTACGTAGTCTGTCCACATGAGATGAAGCTTGGCCAAATGACCGCAGTGGCTAGGAACGAGGCTATACTCAAGCCAACCTGTATGTGTCTGACACTTTATCCTTTAGGAGAACAAGGAGACTGGTATGGAGAGAGTGATCGACTGTGTTGCGTCGTTTAAGTAAGTCGCTTTCGTCAGTCGTTTGATGTTACATTAGGTTTCAACTGACCACTTCCTGACCACCCAGGTTGTTAACGTAAAATAGTTTGTTCCTGTTTACTTGGCTAAATGAAGATCTGACTATTTGGATACGTATGACGCGCCCGTTGTGTCCAGTTGTGTGACATGTTGATCACACGTGCCCTCTGTGCCCACAGGAAGCCTGGCGTGACAGGCAGAGGGCTGTATGAGCTCAGGCCAGAGTGTGCCAAGCAGTTCAACCTCTACTTCCACCACTACTCCCGGGCCGACCAGTCCAAGGCAGAGGAAGCCCAGAGAAAGCTGAAGAGACAGAACGGAGAGGACACAGGTAGAGAGTCTCAACGAGAAACACTTGCTTCATCTCTGTGGTGATTGGTCGTGGTATACAAGAACATCTTGGAAGTTAGTACTAAATGGAATTGATTAGAAGTGATTGTTGCAGACAGTGGTGATTGGTTGTGGTATTTCAGCTGTCTATCGTGTGCTGTTTTGCTCTAAATGTATACACTGAGCGTACAAAACATTAGGAACACCTGCTCTTTCCATGAGACTGACCAGGTGAATCCAGGTGAAAGCTTTGATCTCTTATTGATGTCACCTGTTAAATCCACTTCAGTCAATGTAGATGGAGGGGAGGAGACGGGTTAAAGAAGGATTTTTAAGCCTTGAGACATGGGTTGTGTACGTGGGCCGTTCAGAGGGTGAACAAAATATTTAGTTGTATTTGAACGGGGTATGGTAGTAGGTGCCAGGCGCACCGGTTTGTGTCAAGAACTGCTACGCTGATTTTCGTGCTCAACAGTTTCCTGTGTGTGTCAAGAATGGTCCACCACCCAAAGGACATCAGCCAACTTGACACAACCGTGGGAAGCATTGCAGTCAACGTGGGCCAGCATCCCTGCGGAACGCTTTCGACACCTTGTAGAGTCCATGACCCGACTAATTGAGGCTGTTCCGAAGGCAAAATGATTGGGTGAAACTCAATATTAGGAAGGTGTTCTTAATATTTTGCACACTCGGTTTAAATCTGTGTTGTAGCCCTCCCTCCTCCGGTGCTGCCCCCGTTCTGCCCGCTGTTTGCCAGCCTGGTGAACATTCTGCAGTGTGACGTACTGCTGGGCATGCTGGGAGCCGTGCTCCAGTGGGCCGTGGAGCCCAGCGCAGGACACTGGTCTGAGTCCATGCTGCAGAGGGTGAGAGAGACCAGGACCACGCTGTGTGTGTGTGTTAGTGTCCTATGTTTATTCGCGGGACCATTCGAGGTATCGCTGTACATAACCGTGTCTGTCCGTCTCCAGGTGCTCCACCTAATAGGCATGGCTTTACTGGAGGAACGGCAGCAGTTAGAGAACAGTAGTGAGGACAACGACTTCAACTTCACCCTCAAAATGTCCCGTAAGTCTCTCTCTCTCTCTCTCTCTCTCTCTCTCTCTCTCTCTCTCTCTCTCTCTCTCTCTCTCTCTCTCTCTCTCTCTCTCTCTCTCTCTCTCTCTCTCTCTCGCTCTCTCGCTCTCTCGCTCTCTCGCTCTCTCGCTCTCTCGCTCTCTCGCTCTCTCTCTCTCTCTCTCTCTCTCTCTCTCTCTCTCTCTCTCTCTCTCTCTCTCTCGCTCTCTCGCTCTCTCGCTCTCTCGCTCTCTCGCTCTCTCGCTCTCTCGCTCTCTCGCTCTCTCGCTCTCTCTCTCTCTCTCTCTCTCTCTCTCTCTCTCTCTCTCTCTCTCTCTCTCTCTCTCTCTCTCGCGCTCTCGCGCTCTCGCGCTCTCGCGCTCTCGCGCTCTCTCGCTCTCTCTCAAATTCAAGCTGCTTTATTGGCATGAAAAACATTGTGTCAATATAGCAACAATGTATACATTGTAATACAATTAAAACAATGACAAATAATAATATAGAATGGCAGTAAATAATAATACAAAATTAAATATAAAAATGGTAACAGTCAATAGTCGAATGTTATGTATGGTGTAATGCACCACTACCACCACCACCATCATTAAACTGCTATCATTACCATTACCACCCATACCATTACTATTTGGAATGATAAACAACAATAATAATAACAATAACAGTAAAAACAATAACAGTCATAATAAGTAAGTTACTGCTTACTATGCAGATGTTATTATTCAGTGTCCCTCAGGCTATGGCAGGCAAATACATATTTGGCTGTAAGAGGAGCCATTGCTCCTTCGCCCATGAGTATTTTTAGTTTTTCCTCTGGGTTTAATAAGTTAAAATTTGGAATAAATGTAGTCATTTCTGTGAATAATGAATCTCTTGGTGAGGAATATTTATCACAGTAAAGGAGAAAGTGCATCTCTGTTTCTACCTCCCCTGTCGTGCAGTGACCACATACACGCTCCTCTTTGGGTAGCCATGTCTTTTTATGTCTGCCGGTTTCTATACACGCTCCTCTTTGGGTAGCCATGTCTTTTTATGTCTGCCGGTTTCTATTGCCAATCGGTGGTCACTCAGCCTGTACTTGGTAAGGATCTGTCTCTGCTTCGAATCTCTGACAGAGTAGAGATATTCAGCCAATTCATATTCTCTGTTTAGGGTCAGATAGCAATTTAGTCGGCTTTGGGATTTTGTTTCGTTTTTCCAATGTTGTAAATATGAGTCCTTTGATTGGTTCATGATTTTGTTTATTGGAATTCTTTGTTTTGAAGCAGTGCTGGTGTCAGCTTGGTTGGTTAGGTCCAACACCAGCTGACTGAGAGGGCTCGTTTCTGGGCTCAGCTCTTGGGTTTGAAGTGCTTTAAATTGCAGACTCGAATTTGGGCTTGAATTTAGATGTAGCCAAAATTTTAATGATCTTTTCTGTATTTTCATTATTACTGGAAAGCGGCCCAATTCTGCCCTACATGCATTAGTTGGTGTATTTCTCTGGACTTGTAGGATTTTCCGACAGAATTCTGCATGTAGGGTTTCAATTGGATGTTTGTCCCACATTTTAAAGTCCAGTTTATTGAGTGGCCCCCAAACCTCACTTCCGTAAAGAGCTATTGGTAGGATTACACTGTCAAATATTTTGGTCCAAATTCTAATTGGGATGTTGATTTTGAATAATTTCATTTTTATTGCATACAATGCTCTGCGGGCTTTTTCTTTGAGTGCATTCACTGCCATATTAAAGTTTCCCGATGCAGATATGGTCAGACCAAGGTAGGTGTAATTTTTTGTGTGTTCAATTATGGTGTTGTTCAGGGTGAATTTATATTTGTGTTTCTGACATCTGTTTTGTTTTTGGAAAATCATGATTTTAGTTTTTGGGAAATTTACTGCCAGGGCCCAATTATGGCAATATTGCTCTAGAATATTAATGTTCTGTTGAAGACCTTCTTTGGTTGGTGATAGAAGTACCAAGTCATCAGCATATAGCAGGTATTTCACCTCTGTGTCAAATAGTGTGAGTCCTGGGGCTGGAGAATGGTCCAACATGTCTGCTAATTCATTGATATAAATGTTGAAAAGATTTGGACTCAAACTACAGCCTTGTCTCACACCTCGACATTGTGAAAAGAATTCTGTTCTTTGGTTTTTGATTTTTATTGCACACTTGTTTTCTGTGTACATACATTTTATTAAGTCATACACCTTACCACCAAGCCCACTTTGTAGAATTTTGTAGAATAGCCCTTCGTGCCAAATAGAATCAAATGCTTTTTTAAAGTCAATAAAGCAAGCAAAGATTTTGCCCTCTTTTTTTTGGTGGACGTGTTTATTAATTAGTGTGTGTAAGGTGTATATATGGTCAGTAGTGCGATGGTTAGGGAGAAAGCCAATTTGACATTTAGTTATTACATTTTTTTCTTGAAGAAAGGTTTGGATTCTTGAATTCAAAATGCTACAGAAAACCTTTCCCAAGTTACTGTTTACACAAATTCCCCTGTAATTATTGGGGTCTGATTTGTCTCCACTTTTGTGGATAGGGGAGATGAGCCCCTGGTTCCAGACATCAGGGAAGCAGCCAGAAGTTAAAACCATGTTGAACAATCTAAGCACAGCATTTTGCAACTCAGGTGTGCTGTTTTTCAGCATTTCATTTCTGATGTTGTCTAGACCACAAGCCTTCTTTGATTTAATAGATTTAATCTCTCTCTCTCTCTCTCTCCTCTCTCCTCTCTCCTCTCTCCTCTCTTCTCTCTTCTCTCTTCTCTCCTCTCTCTCTCTCTCCTGAGTTATCATTCCACTCCTTGTCATGCTAAACATGACGTGGAGTACAAGGAGTGGATTGTTAGCCTGAAGTCCAGAACCTGTTTTGCTAACTTTCTCTCCCGCTGTGAAACTGAAAAAGGAGAATAACCTGAACACTGTGTTTGAACAGCCCAGTTTTTTTATTTTTTTAAATGGCAAGATTTTGTAATATTTCCACTACTTTCTAACTAGTGTATATACTGCTGTGTGTGTGTGTCCTAGGTCCAGGGGAAGCCCCCAGTAACACAGCCAGTGTCCTGGCCCTCCTGGAGAACCTACAGAATGCCCCTCACCTGGAGGTCCACAAGGACATGATCCGTTGGCTCCTCAAGGTAGGTCACCGTTATTACAACCTCCACTACCAATACAACTCTCACAGTTGGGGTGAGCACATTTTAAATACCCAAATGCGGGACAACGGGCTGATTTCTGCGGGACAGTGTAGCCTATACATGAATAATTCCCCCCCCCCCCCCCCCCACTCACAATCTCCTTCCCGCTGGACCGAGCGAGCTAATTCAAGCACATTTTGCCTTGCGCAAAATCTGGTGATGCATAAATAAGACCACTTGTTTGACCAAGGAAACATTTCTGGTTGGTCTCAGGGAATGTAAACAGTTAGGAAGGGAGACTAAAACCATTAAAAAAAAAAAAAAATTAAGTGAAGTAGCAGCAAATGTGTTGAATGAGCAACTAATGAGCATGGAGGGCCTTACACGTTTGACGAAATAACCTTATCTTTCAGTCTAATACGGCTATTTCCTTATTTTTGTAGCTCTTCGTTAGACGCACACTTTTTGTAAGTAGTTAACCGGCCTCTCCAAGTTTAGCTGGAATTTAGCCCGAAAGGATTTGACAAATGTGACTGGCTGACGATATGACATTGGCCTATTGCGCTGCTCAGAATATCACATCTCAATAATGATTGGAGAAGTGTTTAACATCACCAGTACCACATCCTTATCGAATATCTTGTCATAAGTGCAAGTGACTGCGAAAGAGACGGGTTGGAATGTCTATTCTCATCAAATGAATAGGAAGTCTCACTGAAATACAGTACATTTAAAAAATAAAAATTTACTGATAAAATCCGAGACATGATTGTTTGGTTGTCACAAAGGGTCAAAATTCGGGACTGTCCCGCGCAATCGGGGATATGTGGTCACCCTACTCACGGCAGACATCTCATCCAAGGGTGACATCTATTTGAGTTGGTACAATATTGTACATGCCATGGCCACCAGGAGGCAGCATAGGACAGCATGCAACCAGTGGTCCTCATGACTAATACATATCTACGATGACTTCCAATATCAGAATACAAAGATTTATTATTAGAATATTTTTTTCCCCCCAACCCTTTTTGCCGAGGTAACGTTATTGTGTCCCTGTGCAGACGGAGGCCGGCATTAAGACGCTGCGGGAGCGCAGCGCTTCCACTTCCACGGTGACCGCCAGCGGGAGCCGCGGTCAGGAAGAGGTGGGTCGAGCACATCCTACGAGGAGCCATTTTTGGTTTCTCCGTGAATTTGAAAAGCGAAACGTGTGTACGGACACATCTGCGTCTCCCCTCTTTCAGACAGCGTGCGACAAGGACAAGGCGGAGAGGAAGAGGAAGGCGGAGATGGCCCGCCTGCGCAGGGAGAAGGTCATGGCCCAGATGTCGGAGATGCAGAGGCACTTTATCAACGAGAACAAGGAGCTGTTCCAGCAGAGTCTAGAGGAGCTGGATGCTTCCACCTCTACCTCACTGGAGCACAGGTACCGTTTTTAAACTCTATCCCCCCACCACACACACACTTTTATTTCACCACCCAAATCCCCACCGTAGGCTTATAAAGTTTGTCTCTCACCCCTCCTACAGCCCCACGTCGTCAGACGCAGCCCTGGTGTGTGTGGGCCCCAGGCGGTCACGTCCCAGGGAGAAGAGGCAGGTTGTTACGTGTATCCTGTGCCAGGAGGAGCAGGAGATCCGGGCTGACGGCAAGGCCATGGTGCTGGCTGCCTTCGTCCAGCGCTCCACCGTCATGTCCAAGAACCGCAAGAGACCACCGCACGACCCCAGTGAGTGGAAGAGAGAATGGAGGGCTTTAAGGTCGCAGATGGGTCGAAGTTGCCCTTAGGTACAGATCTAGGATCAGCTTTCCCTCCTCCAAATTGTTAGTTTAACGATTTTAAGATCAGTGTCAACGGGCGTCTTCAACCTACATCCCTTCCATGGTCTTGTCTATTTTTGCGTTTTTGTCTGTGAATGATATACTAGCATTGCTTGACTTTTTGGTGTGTTTTCCAGAGCGCTACGACCCTCTCTTCATGCACCCTGACCTGTCGTTCGGCACGCACACAGGCAGCTGTGGCCACATCATGCACTCTCACTGTTGGCAGAGGTGAGCCGGGTTCTACAACACACTGGTAGTAGAGGCCTTCACGGGTCCAGAAAGTTGGACCTGTTCCACAATGGACAGGGGCGTTGCCATCCGGACCCGATATGCATAAGTAAAACATTTGGACCTGTTTCAAATGGACCCAAGGATAACTAGACCCGTTCCGTATATCAGGTCTGGATCCAGACAAGGTATATGAGTGAGAAAAGCAGCAGAAAAGTAAAATGAAGCTAGTTTATTAACCAGAGCTGATAAAGCGCGAGAGAGAGGAGGTAGAGGTGACACGCTAGTAGCAGCCTTGGTCTTTGTAGCCTATCTTTCTCCTTTAACTTTTAATTCTGTAATTTTCATTCACTTTTCCATTGGCGATCTCTAGAGATCTCCTAACTTTTGCCCCACATGGAGGCTCTATAACTGTAGCCTATTGCCGTTTTGATGACTTATGATTGGCTAACAACAGGCTACACACACCACTCTCTTGAAAAGCAAAGAGCGCCAGCATAAATTATACAATTTCTCTGGGGGAAAACTTTGGCCAGTAGTTTTCGTGTGTGTACAGGTACTCCGAGGCGGTGCAGGCCAAGGAGCAGCGGCGTCAGCAGCGACTGCGAGTCCACACCAGCTACGATGTGGGGAACGGGGAGTTCCTGTGTCCGCTGTGCGAGTGCCTCAGCAACACCGTCATCCCCCTGCTCCCCCGAACTAAGGGCTCCAGCAGGTACCCAATCTGTCTCTCTCACATACACACGTTACTTTGAGGTGCGTCTCTCAAGTCATATTGTTTCCTCCCCTTTCCTCTATCTGTGCTGATCTGAAAAGGGATAGGTGAAAGCAGAAGGTCTATAGTAAATTCTCAATGGGAATTGTCTTTCCCCGTCCAATACCTTTTTAGATTAGCACAGATGAAGGAGACGACGAGAGGAAGCCACTTAAGACTATTGATGCACCCTCGGTCAGGAAACCAAACTTTTGACTGGTAGTGGGTACATGGCCACAGCAACCCGACTGTTTAGTGGTTGTCATGAGATGAACCCCCTCTGGTCACTCGCTTCTCATTCCATCCCCCCCAGTTAAACCAGCGTAATCCCCTTGAGAGTTCAGATGCCACTGGTACCACACTCACCCGAGGTCAAGGCTCACTCTGCACTAAGGCTCGCTCAGTCGTTGGGCTCCCGAGTGGCGCAGCGGTCTAAGGCACTGCATCTTAGTGCTAGAGGCGTCACTATAGACCCTGGTTCGATTCCAGGCTGTATCACAACCGGCCGTGATTGGGAGTCCCATAGGGCGCCACACAGTTGGCCCAGCATCGTCCGGGCCGGTGTAGGCCGTCATTGAAGAAAGATGCCCAGGGCCCCTGCTCATCTGTGTGAACGTGCCTTAGGCATGCTACATGGAGGCAGGAGGACTGCAGATGTGGCCAGGGCAATAAATAGCAATGTTCGTACTGTGAGACGCCTGAGACAGCGCTACAGGGAGACAGGACGGACAGCTGATCGTCCTCGCAGTGGCAGACCACGTGTAACAACACCTGCACAGGATCGGTACATCCGAACATCACACCTGCGGGACAGGTATAGGATGGCAACAACAACTGCCTGAGTTATACCAGGAATGCACCATCCCTCCATCAGTGCTCAGACTGTCTGCAATAGGCTGAGAGAGGCTGGACTGAGGGCTTGTAAGGCAGGGCCTCAACAGACATCACCGGCAACAACGTCGCCTATGCCCACCGTCGCTGGACCAGATAGGACTGGCAAAAAGTGCTCTTCACTGACGAGTCGGGGTTTTGTCTCACCAGAGTGATGGCCGATTTTGCGTTTATCGTCTTAGGAATGAGCGTTACACCGAGGCCTGTACTCTGGAGGGGGATCGATTTGGAAGAGTGGGGTAACATCTCACAGCAAGAACTGGCAAATCTGGTGCAGTCCATGAGGAGGAGATGCAATGCAGTACTTAATGCAGCTGGTGGCCACACCAGATACTGACTGTTACTTTTGATTTTGACCCCCTCTCCCCCCCTTTGTTCAGGGACACATTATTCCATTTCTGTTAGTCACATGTCTGTGGAACTTGTTCAGTTTATGTCTCAGTTGTTGAATCTTGTTATGGTCATACAAATATTTACACATGTTTGCTGAAAATAAACACAGTTGACAGTGAGAGGACGTTTCTTTTTTTGCTGAGTTATATTAAAGTTGTCACCTCCACAACCGCAGAGGTCCTTCAGACCGTTTCACTAAGCGAGGGCTGAGAAAAGGGCTCAAAGATTGAAAGACCAGGGAAGAAGCTAGCAAACGTATGTTTTGGGTCTTTTTATATATTTCCGGTCAGTATTGTAAAAGAAAATGTGTACCTGCTAAAATGGATGGATATCAATCAATCGGAACGGCTTTGATTCACCTATACCAACAGCCTTGTTTATTTAGCATGTCAATTGAAGAAGCAAGGTTGCCAGTATTCATATGCTGTCCATAAGTGTATTAATGAGTAGGTCAATGCCTTGTCTCCTTCTCTCCAGTTGTGAGCAGCCTGGCCTGGGTCAGTGGCTGAAGACCAGCGGTCAGCAGATAAAGGCCATGCACTCTGCCCACAGGAAACTCCAGCCCGTCAGTGAGTATTGGAATGCATAACATTGTGTTAAAGGCACCCACGCGTTCCTGTCGTCCGACAAATGTCATTGTTAAGCAGAGGTCCCATTTACACTGGCGTAGAGAGGAAATTGTGATCGAACACACTACTGTGTCTATGCGTTCAAGTTACGCCACAAAGGTGTGTGTGTGCAGGTACCGTTGAAGAGACAGTGGAAGAAGAGTGCCCTGCCCCTGAGGTTTTCACTGTGAACTACATTCCCACGTACGTGACCGTGACCCCTGAGGGGAACATGAGAGAAAGACAGGACATTTTGAAGTCTTGAGATGAGTTACCACGTTGACTTGCCCGTGCCTCTTTTTACCCTCTTCAGGAATCCCTACTCCAGCACCATAAAAGAGATGCTGACCACTTTTGGGACAGCGACCTACAAAGTTGGCCTTAAGGTGCACCCCAACGAGCAGGATCCTCGCATCCCCATCATGTGCTGGGGCAGCTGTGCCTACACCATCCAGTCCATAGGTGAGAACCCCGCACACACACACACACACACGTTTGTTTTACTATTCTTATGGGGACCAAACAATTGATTCCCATTTAAAATCCTATTTTCCCTAAACCTAACCCCTAAGCCTAAAATAGCCTATTTCCTTGTGGGGACCAGCGAAATGGCCCCACTTGTATGGCTTTTTCTTTGTTTTACTATCCTTGAGGAATTCTGGTCCCCCACCCGGATGGGAAAAACCCAAAAGCGCGCACACAGAGAGAACAAGATAATAATAGAATCAGAGCAACAAACCTAGTTTACAGTGACGATAAAACTCATATCAAAGGCATTCATGTGGGATTGAGTTATGTCTTCATTATTTAACGGGTAAATGAATGTTTCAACTGCTGCCAAATGGTGCACAATGTTCAAACACCGCTAGAGCGTAGACGCCCATTTTTAGAATGGATGTTTGTCTCAACGCCACGTTCAACTGACTTTTTTTCCCTTCTCCTTCCTTTTGCAGAGCGACTGTTGGTGGATGAGAAGAAGCCTTTATTTGGAAGTTTACCTTGCAGACAGGTAACAGGTTCTTCCTTTTAATTCCAACCCGTCTTTGAGACAGTTCCACGTGTAGAGAGATCCGACGCCAGTGTCGAGTGTGTTTCTGTGTACAGGACGAATGCCTGAGCTCCCTGGCCAGGTTCGGCTCAGCGTGTTGGACCGCGGCCTGTCAGCCCACCGTGCAAGGCCACTTCATCCGACTGGTAGCAGGTAGGACAGAGACTTAACAGGGACCTGCGGGACCCAATCCATTTCGGATGGCCTATTCAGTGCCTGAAGCCACGTTCACTTTTTATGTGTAGAGGTGTTTATTTTATAAAACAATTATTTTGGGGGGGTTGAGGGTTTACAGTTTCATCGTTATAGTGATGGAGTGTGTATGTTTGTGTAGCTTTGATTCCAGACCCCCTGGTGGAGGCCTCTCCGTGTATCCTGGACGTGGACATGTTGCACCTGCTGGTGAGTTCCCCCCCGACCTCATTCTCATCAACACACCAATAATACCATCAGCCACACAGGCATACATGACCAGTGGCATGTCGCCTCTCTGGGTTGCCAGATCAGACGCAAAACCCATTGTTGACACTACCGTAAAACCTCAACACTAATCCCTGTGTCTCTCTCTCTCACCCACTCTCAGGTAAGTGTGGTTCTGTCCTACGGGTCGGTCCACTCCCAGGACTCATCAGGGCTGAGCGTGGACGCTGTCCAGCTGCACCTCTTCCACCTCATCACTGTGGCTCACATGGTCCAAATACTGCTCACTTCTGGCCCAGGTAAGGAGAGAGCGAACCCAATACCTGTGTGTGCGGGGTCTGCAAGAGTGTGAGTGTGTGTGCATGCTTACCAGACCGTTGGAAAGTTGTCTAAACACCGGTTAAGATCTTACCTTCTGGATAGTTGGAAGAGAGAGTCTTTGCAGTTCAACCACTGTCGTATGGTGTAGAGAAGGGAACAAACATGACATTCCGTGTGTCAACAGAGGAGGTGACCATGGAGCAGGAGAGCGGCGAGGCGGAGCGAGGGGAGGAGGAAGGCGCCTGCCGTCTCTACAACACCCTCAGAACACACGTGGGCAGGTGAGGTAACGCTGACCCTGTAGCCATGAAGCGTTCGGGGGGGGGGGGGGAAACTCCCCTGAAATACGCACTCGCCTATCATAATCCACCAAGCAGCCGGCTTTTCCCCGGCCTTCACACGTTGTGTTTAACCCATGCTGTGAGTGTGATTTTTATATTGTGTGTGTGATGACAGTTCCCTACCTGAGGTGGGCTCTGGTTGGCACCTGTGGCGTTGTGTGAAGACTGGCATCCTGCCCTACCTGCGAGGCGCGGCGCTGTTCTTCCACCACCTCAACGGAGTTCCTGCACCCCCAGAGCTGCATGGTCAATACGACGCACCAACACACTCGCTCTCTTTTACTCCTCTTGGAACACCTACGCGGTACCAAGCAGAGCCATGCGGGTGTTGATGTTCTCTCGGTGTGTGTGTCTCCTAGCTCTGTGTCCTGGTCAGTGGGAGGTGCTGTGCGGATACCTCAGTCTGCCCTCCAACCTGCTGCAGCTCTTCCACAGTCAACAGGAGCTACTGGAGCCCTTACTGCATGGGTAAGAGGCTCTCTCACACACTCACACTCCCACTCACCGGTAACCTGTCTTTTCTCCTCTTGTATCTTCTGATTGGTTCAGAAGTGCCAGCTACATGACTGAACGATGTAGTGCTCAGGTTTATTTGATCCTATTGCTCTCAACCAATGACGTCGTACAATATAAAAGTAAAAAGATGAGACCCAATTATATGGACAGTGCATCATTAATAAGTCATAAACAACAAATCGGCACACCGCTAAATCAATAAATATGCATATCAAGTGTCTTTAGTGGCTAGTGTCATTGTCACACAATGCGATGGAGAGAGGGGGGAGGAGTAACACCTTTTGGAGTGAAGTTTGTCTTGCATTTTGTCCTCCTGTCCTGTAGGTGGTGCACTCACCCAGGTGTACAGCAGACCCTTCAGGGAGGTGGTGTTCTTGTGAGGTCAGTCCTGCTATTTTACTGTCTGATATGATGGGGGATGGGGGGGGTGTATTCTAACGAAGGCTGAAACATCAAGCTTTTTACCTTTGCTCAAATAAAAGGTGGCAGATAGCTTAGCGGTTAAGAGCGTTGGACCAGTAACCGAAATGTTGCTAGTTTGAATCCCCAAACTGACTAGGTGAAACATCTGTCATTGTGCACTTTAACCCTAATTGGGCCTGTAAGTCGGTCTGGATAACAGTGGTAAATTACTAAAATATAAAACATTGAGTTGGAATGGTGAGCAAGCGTTCAGCCTTTTCAATTATATTTATATGTTGGGTTGCGCCTCGACTCGCCACTTCTTTCCATTCCTGATATGAGAGGGGGGGACTCTGATTACTTAGGTTGGATATTGGTATAAATGATTGTGTGGTCCAGAGTGGTGTTAGAACAATACAGTTCAAGTCGTTGTTGATGCTGTCAAGAGCTCTCGGGCTGACCAATCCTCCCTTTGTCCAGTTTTCCTCGGGAGTCCAACAGCCTGATTGACCTCCCGGATGACTACAGTGCCCTCATAAACCAAGCCTCCAGCTTCACGTGAGTACCCGAAGAACAACTGTCCGCTGGTAATTCAAAAGATGTCACGACACAACACAGGCTTACAAAATGACAATCGGGAGCGATTGGATCTCGTTGCGCTCCTCACTGTCCTATACAACAGGGTTTCCCAAACTGGTCCCCCCCCCCCCCCCCCCCCCGGTGCACATGTTGGTTTTTGCCTTAGCACTACACAGCTGATTCAAATAACCAACTCATCAAGCTTTGATTATTTTAATCAGCTGTGTAGTGCTAGGGCAAAAACCAACACTTGCACCGGGGGGGTCCAGTTTGGGAAACCCTGCTATAGAAAATGTGAGTAAATATGTGTTTATGCCCTCCTCTCTCTCCCCCCAGGTGCCCTAAGTCGGGTGGGGATAAGTCCCGTGCGCCCACCCTGTGCCTGGTGTGTGGTTCCATGCTGTGTTCTCAGAGCTACTGCTGCCAGACAGAGCTGGAGGGAGAGGACGTGGGAGCCTGCACTGCTCACACCTTCGCCTGCGGAGCCGGAGTAGGCATCTTCCTCAGGTACAGACCTGACCTTGGGCGTGTGTGTGCCTTCGTTCATAAGTGTGCAAGTCTAATGCTTTCCCTTCTGTTGCAGAGTGAGAGAGAGCCAGGTTCTGTTCCTGGCTGGTAAAACTAAGGGCTGTTTCTACGCTCCTCCATACCTGGATGACTATGGAGAGACGGACCAGGGCCTAAGGTGAACGACCCTGCACATTCACTCGTTACAGTAGAGTAGTGGTTCTCGAAATGGCTTCTCGAAAGGTTGGAACAAACACCTGCGCTCACTAGTCTCCCAGATTCAACTTTGAGACCCATTGCTGTACATGTTATTGGTCTGTGCTGAAAGATGCCTTAGTAGTGTCATTGCGGGTATTTTAAAGCAGTTTATGTCTGTGTTTATCCAGGCGGGGGAACCCATTGCACCTGTGCCACGAGCGCTACCGCAAGATCCAGAAGCTGTGGCGCCAGCACAGCATCACAGAGGAGATTGGCCATGCCCAGGAAGCCAACCAAACCCTGGTTGGCATCGACTGGCAGCACCTGTGATGTCTTAGGTCACATCTACCGGAGTCAGACACACCCCTTCTCCAAACCGAAGGGGGGAGCACGGCACATGGGGGTGCGGAATGGTTGTCAAGGCAACACAGCCTCACCTCTTTTGCTCCTCCATCCCGATTGGAGAAGGGGTGAGTGTCGCCCCCCCTCCCGTCTGAGAGTGGATGAATGCATGTAGGTTTTTCTCCTTTTGTTTTTGCTGTTTCTCCCTGGAAAGAATGTTCCTCTATTTTCTTTGTAATTTAATATTAAAAAGTGTATATATATACACATCGCTCTCAAGCATATAGCCGACGCATCGGGCACCCATGGACTGGCTCGGGTGTAACATGAATACTCAGAGTATAACTTCTTTATAGGAATGTTATTTAATTTCTGCCTATTCAAATACCATTAAATTATTTCTAAGGTAGATGGCTGACGTATTGGTTTATTTACAGTTGGATTTGCTTCGATGCTAAACATTTTTGACTAAGCACCAGGTTTTCCTTCTTGCTCTTGGTCAGCCAGTGACTGCTCATTTCAGACTTTGGGACACAATCTCATCAGATAGGTGAGGTCAGATTGTGCCCCTTACCAGTATTGGGATCCATTCTATTTAAATTTCAACCTAAGAGCTGAAAAATCCTTTGAAAAATCCTATTGAAAATAAATGGTGCTTTTCAGCTTTCGATTTGGAATTTCAATTAACGTCCTGAAATGTATTCACCCCCCCCATTAGTTACTTTCTCCAGTCTGATGGACACCCAAATACACAGTACTCAGAGAATACAAGCCAATGTAAGGAAGTGCGGTAACACACTGGTGTGAATGTTTGTGTTTCTGTGTTTTACTCCTGAGTGCCCGTGTTCTGGTTTTTAAATGTGTCAGGGTGTGTTAGGTCTTTTTGCAGGTTTTGAATGTATCCAGACTGTGCTTTTTTGTTTTTTAACCCTATTTAAATGAACCCTTTAACCCACAGATATGAGCCTTTTAAGGAAAGGCTGTCCCTTCCTTTTTTGCTAATGTGTGCGTGTGTGATTGGTTGTAGTCAATTTTATCTGATGTGCATTGATGGGGTTTGTTTTGGTAATTGTTTTTGTATTGTACCTTTTTTTAAATGTTCAGAAGAAGAAAAATGTCTGTATGAGAAGAGAATGCAGAAACATATCCCTCGACCTGTTTTTTTAAATATATGGACCAGTTGGTTTGCCTGACCCGACCTGGAACAAAACTCCATCTTAGTTATCCTTTTTTTGGTCAGGTAAAAGTCTTAGCCCTCATAAGGTTGCCTCTGGACTGTACCATTTTTCCACAGCTATGGCTGGGTGGTCTGACGCATTGGGTCAAATATCGTCCTTAAGGCTTTGAAACAGAATAGATTAGTCAGGCTCGCAAGGCACTTTAGAGGAACGAACACACACACACACACTGCTCTTTGATGCAGGTTCTCTCTGATGCTGGGACCTGAAGCTCTATATTCTTCATCCCATCACTCCGTTGGCATGTTTTCCTGGTAACCACCCCCACCCCATTCTTTGACACGCTCCCAATATTGAGGCTGTATTATTATCGTGTCAGACTTGTTAATATGTGAATTACTGTATAAATGAGTACATTGTACTATATTGTAAAAGAATACCAAAATAAATCAAAAGGAAGAGGAAGGCCTGAGTGTTGTCTATTTGTGGGCTTTGGATTAGATACTAGATATGATGATACTTGTTTTTGCAATAGTGAATCGATTCAATGGCTTACGAATCTTGGAATCGTGATATTTGGTTGTGTTCATTTAACAGTTAAATTACATGCAACGACAAATGCATTCTGACAGTAAATGCATTAATCAGGCAAAAAGTGTTCTTCCTGGCCCCAGTCTTTTGGGGGCTCTAAGTGAAATTCTGTTGGGAGGGGGCCCACCTACGAGGAAAACATTTAATGGCCCCCCTCTTAACAGAGAGGTGTTATAGTGTTTGCCATGGTGCATAGAGAATTTTATTTTAGCAGTTTTACAGCAAATGTCCTGCCATGTTATTATATCTGAGTGAGAGTGACTAACAAAATCCATTCCGAATACATGTGACATGTATCGGGATATGATTTGTGTCATGAGGCCAATACCCAGCCTTATTACGAAGACCCTACTGGGATTAGTGTGTGTGAGAGACACCTATGTAATATCAATATCCCTATTGCTGTGAGAAGCGCTTGTCTCAGTTCGGTCAGGGCCTCCCAGCATGACCACCATGGAGACAGGCCATGAGAATACGGTGGATTGTGCTGCGTTCAAGTGCTAGTCGGAACTAGGAAACTTGGATATTTCCCGACTTGCTTACTGGTCGTAGTTCTACACGTGCCACGTTCAACGAATCAGAAAGTCGAAGTGAGTTTCCTAGTTCCGACTAGCATCTGAACACGGCATTAGGCTCCCAAGGCCCAGCTGGAGAAAGAGCTGATGGTGTAATGAGAACACTTAACCGGTTAACCAGGTATACAACGAAGCTGAGGCTAAAGAAGTGTGCTCTTCACGGATGAATCCCGGTTTCAACTGTACCGGGCAGATGGCAGACAGCTTCTTGATATGTAACACCTGTCAGGTAGATGGATCATCTTGGCAAAGGAGAAAAGCCCACTAACAGGGATGTAAATAAAATTGGAGAGAGAAGCTTTTTGTACGTATAGAACATTTCTGTGGTCTTTTATTTCAGTTCATGAAGCCTGGGACCAAAACTTACATGTGTTATTTTTTTCAGTATACATTTCTATTCTTATGAAAAGGTAAATCATATGGTTTCCTTGGTTAATTTACATAGTGTGTATATATAAGATCAATGAAATGAACCCATTCTCGTTCATAGCCACTAGTCTGGGGATGAGATTAAAGGGTGACTGCACTTCCTGATTTAGCCTTGTTTTAGATTTGGTTCATTAAGAAATGCTAGTAGCCATGACTGTATTCAGACGTAAGTTGGTTTTGGGTGTGGTTTGATGTGAGTGTCTCTTGTTTGCAGGTGGGAAGGAGTTATTAGCCAATTAGCTTCAGCCAGCTGTGAATGTTGGTTTGACTTTGGGTAGTCTATCAATATTTTCATGTTGCACATCTTTTATTTAAATGCTCCGAATTGATGATTACTTGGATGCTGCCAGATGAGGGCAGGATGAAAATAAACCCAACACACAGAATTGTTACGATATACCCTTCGTTCCGTGACGTACCATTTTTTTCATACTGACTTTGACCTAAATTATCCTATTTACACTTTGTAGTCCATTTCGACACTATAATAAGTGTTTCTGACTGACATCGATGCCACATGGGACATTTTCAAAAGGAGAAGTAGCTTTTTCTTTAAAACTAACCAAAACATCTTCACACTTACCCCCCCAATCGTCCTTACCTAAACCATGTAAACATTGGACAATAAATTGTGCCTTCCTGTATTATACTTATGCTAAAATGTTTAATCTATTCTACTGAGCCATTTACTTTGTTTGTATTCTTATCTTTTATTATTGTCGAGAAAGAACCTGCAAGTATGCATTTCATTGGACGGTGTATACCATGTATCCTGTACTAATAAAACTCCTGTGATAAATGTGCATCACTGTTTCCTAGTTTTTTTTTTGTTTTTTTTTGCACCATCATTAGCTGTAACGTTCTGGCACTGGACACATATCCAGGCGTCCTGAGGATTTGAGAACATAATTGGGTTGTATCCTGCAGGAGGGAGGTGGGGTTGCCCCGTCCCATCCGGCCCAAGATGCTTTGGGCATCTCCCTGCGTTAGAGGCACCTGTCCTTGCCATCACCTGACGGGGCTAAGCTGCACATCAAAGCCTCTTACTGCTCTTATCTCCTCATCTGCTGTCTATGTGCTTTAGGGTTATTATTCCAGATGACAGATGTCCCTGTTACCCCCCACTACCACTCACGTATACAAGTGTCTTTACTGTTACCTGCTCAACTGAACCCACCTCTCAGATAAGGATACCGCCGATCATAGCTTAGTTGGACACATTGAGGTATAGGTAAGCCTATGTATCCTTTCAATTGTCTTGGCAAAATGTACCTCAACCTTTCAATATGAATTATCCAACACTTAAACTGATTTAAGCTTTATTTAACCAGGAAGTGCCTTTGAAGTCAGAAGACCTCTTTCACAATTGAGACCTGATAACTACAGATTAATTATTAGATAACATGTTTGTTTTCTAGCATGGATTCCATAGATTTCCTATCTTCTGAGGGTGGCCCAGTTAAAGTGACTCTAGTCACCTGTTTGTCCTGGAACAGGACTGAGGACTGGATCCCCGCTGAGTGGAATCCACACATTCCTGCTGATCTCATCAAGTAAAGCCTCCTCCTGGGTTCTTTACATGTACTGTACCCTCATCTGCTGTGAACCTCCGGCTCTCCTTAACTCCTTATTCACCATGTCCATGCAGCCGACAATCTGCATTTCTCCCCTCATTCTTTCACTCATTCTCTGCTAGCTTCATGATTAGTTGAAATAAGGCTGAGGACCTCAACAAGAGAGGTTGTGTACGGCAATACCTTGTGTATTATGAAAAATACTGTATGAATGTACAGACAATCTGCCTGTCATAGGCATATTCTGTAAGTGTGGAATATCAATTTAGAAATGACCCATGTCAGACAAAACCCTATGGACAAAACAGACAATCATACTCTTGTTCTCATTATATATCTTTATCGTACACAGTGGAGCTGCTAAATTCTCCAGCCAACCCACAAGACGGACAGTTTTGCTGATCAAAATCCAAATTTACAGAAAATATTAACTCTCAATATTACAAAGGAAGAAAAATGGTCACACAGAAAGTACAAATATTACAACTGATAAGACTTTTTGTGTCCACGGAAAACTGACCCGTATCTCTATGTACTCACACGCTGATTTAAACTGCCGATCGGATCATATTTCGCTCTCCAAAAAGTACAGAACATTCTTCTTCTAAGTTCTCCCAGCACTTCATCTGGCCACTCAGCCCACTGTATCCCCTCAGAGGAGTACAAAACCAGAGTTAAAACCGCATCGTACACGAAGCAGACATATAACCCGATAGCAACACTGATACATAACAAATGAATGTAAAAGTGTGTGTTGTATAGGTGTGAATGCATATGGCCCTGCACTGCTAGGACCTGTATGGGGACACTGTGACAGGGGGCTGGGACAGCCAGGACCCCAGTTCCGCAGCTACCCAATTTAAGCTGCCATAAGGGGACATTTGACCGGGTTGCATTGGACACTGGTAATGTTGAGTTTTGGAGTCAGTCGAATTGAGCAGACTAAATTACTTCACAGAACTACATATATATTTGTGTGGCTGTCAGGTTACATGTCCACGCAACACAAGTTGTGGAGTGTAACAAGGACATAGGAGTAAAACTATTAGATATGAGCATAGAGAAACTGTATTAGGCTTGATGGTCTCAGGGTCTGCCCATCATTCTTCATGGAGAGGATTGCCAGGCAGGGGAGGAGATAATTATTCATTAATTACATTTTCTTCCTATTCACAAGCCCAAATTCATGTATACTGTACAGATGTTTTGACAACCCAAATATATTTTTCATTATTTAAAAAAATAAATTGAATGATTAACATATATACATAATTATTATGGACAGGATATACATTCACATTTTTGAGTTTGGTTCTTACTTCATCTGAGCAGTTGGTTAAGTTCTTCACTTTTCAAAGGGTGTGTGCATGTGTGTCCATGTTTGTGTCTGTGTGTGTATCTTTGTGTACGCATTTGTTTGAGTGTGTTTACATTTGTTTGAGTGTGTGTCCGTTGTTTCACTGAGAAGATCGCTCTCCTCTCACTCCTCTTTCTCTTTGAGCTCCCATCGATAGGACAAGCCTCAATCCCTTTAGGTGGGACTCTCTCAACTCACAGTGGCCACCGCCTCCTCCCCCTCCCCCACCTGGTTCCCTGCACCGGCCAGACCCTTGATCTTTGCTATGAAGTCTGCCACAGTCTCCTTCACACTCTTCTCCAGGAGCCAGCCCTCGCTCTCACTCTCCGGGTTCTCTGGGTCTGCCATGGTCTCCAGAGAAGTGGTCAGGTACTGTAAGCCCACCATCACTCCTGCCTGAGGACCACACAAACAAGATATGTACATCACTGACAGAGTCTCTATACAGACACACTGCAATTAAACAATCTGTATGGCCTCTGAACCACCAGAGATCTCTGCTATCCATTCTTTTTTGGATTTAGAAAACAGTGATTCTAAATCTATTAAATCACTGATCCAAATCAAATGGATTTATAGTCACTAAGGCTTGGCTTTTAGATCAAATCTCCCATTGATGTCAATTGGACATCAATTGACATCAATCAATTGACACAGATCTCACATTTGGATTTGGTCCAAACTGACAATTTAGTGTTGTTGTTTTGACCCAGATAGCAGCCCAGTTAGTGCTCAGTCTGTAAGTTAGCACAGTGAGATCCTGCTTCCAGGAAGGCTACTTGTTGCACTTTGCTCTGCCCAGATTAACCCCTCTAAGAAACGCTGAGCCTCCCTCACCGCCTATACCACCCCCACATGACGCAATCCCTCACCCTTTCAGTCCCAAGACTCCTTTAGCTGTCGTTATGGGCTATAATCTGCCCAGGGTAGTTTTCCCCACGGTCAGTTTATAACTCAGTGAATATAGGGAGGTTTGAAAAAAAAATAAAAGAGTCACTCAAATAGTCACTCTTTCAATGGAAAAAGAGTTTATAATCAGATTTCATTTCAAACAGAGAAATATGGTAATATGGAAATATGGTAATAAAAAAGGTAAGGTAGACCTATTTATTGGTGGGTGGATGGATGCGTGGCATTCATGCTCATTCATCTGTGTATCATAGATCAGACACTGGAGCTCTACTTGAGATTTTCAACACCTCAGCCTTTTGGAAAGTCAGTTAGATGGAAGTCAAGTCGAGCCAAGTGAGTGCTAAGACCAACCAAGGAAATGGCATGTGTTAGTGCCTGCTTGCCAGAAGGGCAAAGGTACAGTGATCGTTGGCTTGTTGTGTGCCACGTGTTCTCTCAAAGTCAAAGGCAGGAGGGTTGGCATGTGTGCCCAATGAACTGGTCAGCTGTGGCCAACTTGGAACAGCTGGACCTTTCCTAATAAAACTCACTGAGCTAGATACTTAGAAATGCCTGTCGTCTTCCACAATGGGAAACATATGAAAAGCCTTATTTTCAAATCCTCTTCTCCTCAGCACTGGGCCTAGCCCTGCCCTGCTACTTACCTACACATGCCTTTTAAGACGGTAATTGAATCAAATCGGCAGCTAATCAATTACTTTTCAGTCTTGCGTGGGAGGTCGCATCAATTGATCTTTAGCGTTTGTAGCTAGCTACCCTCTGAAGTGAAGGACATTGACAGGACCTCCCGAAAATACCCCTAGCCATTTCCCTTTCAGTTCCGTATTCTTCTCTTTCTCACCTCCAGTATGATGTACAGTAGCATCAGGCCCCCGATGCTGTTCATCATGCCTCCGTAGTAGGCGACCAGGGACTCGCGGCAGCCCCGGGTCCAGATGTTGAGCTCCTCAGTGTGGTGGTCGTAGTCATAGTGGGCTGAGTTGTTGGTCAGTTGGTGCTGGATGCAGGGTCTGGGGGAGCCGGGGTTGCAGCAGCTGAACGGTACACTCTCCATCAGAAACTTCCCCTCCACGTTGCTCAGGACACGGCTGTGGAAAGGCCAAGAGAGACACGTCAGATCCGTCCCAAGTAATGCCAGCCATGTGACACAAAGTATGGCATTCGAGTGACGGGTGTATGCCAGTTGCCGTAACACAGACATATGAGGCGTGGATATTTAAATGATGTAAGGGGCAGTGATTATAAAAACGGTGAACCCATGAGCCTGGGGTTACAAATGAGTAAACAAATGAACGGCTCACATGGTAAAGTATGTGATCGTAACTGGCCACATGTCGAGTGTCAGTTTAGACTAACTGTATGAGTAAATCATCAATCAGTGTTTGGCAGGTGTATCATATAGAGGCCTTGGCTGAATTTCTGTTGACAGGAGAAAAGTGGGTGGGTCTTCTGGCTAATATTGACAGGTGTTGAGTTTAAACCGGGTTCATGAGGATCCTCTTGATGTGATCGTTCGTGCGTGAGAGAGACAGCCGATATCTCTTGAGTAAATTAACATTAAACATGATTGCATGAAGCACAGTCAATTGCACTGTACATGCACACACGTATACATACGTACATGAACTTACTCTAATGCATTTGAACATGCACGCTGTTACACATGTACTATCCACACATTGCCATCCGCTTCCAATTATATTCTCTCAATGTCCAAATTATCCTGAAGAATCTCAAATAGTTGTGTAGCTCAACGAAGTTACTTAGTTGATTTGGCGTGAAGCGCAAAAAATCTAATAGGTAGCATTGACTTGCATTGGATTTGTGCCACAAATGCTAAAAAGTTAGCACTTAAAACAGTGGCCAGGTAAACAAAACCAAAGCTTGGATTGCTGTCATCCTTTGTGCTTAGACTGCTTACAGAGTAAGGAAACCAATGTGACATGTTGTAATCTGGGTGAACTATCTCTTTAATCAATGCCTTAAAATCAGAATCTAAATAGACTAATTATAGTATCAGTTGCCACCAGGGCACAATATTAGGGAGAGAGGGGGGTAGTGTGTTTGCGTCAGTCTATTAGTGACAGTTAACTGCTGTTTTATTATGATTTAGGGGGACAGTAAGCTGTGAAGGACGTGGAATTTAGATCCATGGAGATGATCTACTTATCACATGGCACATGAACCTGACTTCACTTACACTGGTATCCTGTCCTCGCCCCCTTTAAGGTACACCTTGAAAAAGGTTAAGGTACACCCCTCCGCTCCCCCCAAAAACTCCGCCCATTTCATAAATAGAGCATTTTGTCCCAATAAAAGTATTGATTTCTAAATGTAGCAAATAACTGAAAGTAGACGACTAACTAAACTACTTGTTTTGTATGTATGTTTTACATGAACTAAGTTGTCACTACCACACACAAGCAAAAGCATATGCTACCTTGGCCCATTCTCTATCTCAAGCTTCCTGCACAAGATCACAAGAGATCATGTGGGTAAAGATGGAGACTATGGGCAGGAGTGGGGAAAGCTATTATGTAGCAGCAATGTCAAATATGTTTCCTAAGACTTAGCGTGGATTAAACAAACAGTTTCTTTCCTAAAATAGCCTTTTTTTCTCTCAATTGAAAGACTAAAGGCAGCTTATGAGGCCAAGGAGATTTGGTGGAAAGGTAGAGTTATCTGTTCTGGCTGACACCCCAAGAGACGGTCAACTTTTACTGTACATGGTGCTTTTTGGCCTTCTGGGTACCCTAATCAACCCAACATTGCTCTCACTCAGCTACGGATTCTAGTACTCACTCTTTGACTTCATCGTTGCTGAAGTCCAGATAGCGGTTGCTGATCCACTGGACCTCGAACCAATCCCTATAGTTGTTGTTGCCACAGCAGCGGAACTCGATCTGGGTCATGTCCAGCGTCCTCTTCATGAAGCAGCGTCCAGGTGTATCCGTATCCTTGTAGAATTTGATCCCATTCTTCAGACCCTCGGCCAGGGCGAAGTACAGCTGGAACTGCATGCAGAAGCACAGCAGAGCTGTGAAGAACAGGAGGATGTTGAAAGCGAAGCAGCCCATCAGGTAGCCCTTGACCATGGGCTTCCACTTGGCGAACTTCATAGCATCCAGAGAGTCGTGGCACACTTTGCCGCCAAAAACATTGAGCCCGCAAGCAGCTAGGCCTACTAGGATCAACAGGTTGGGCACAAAATGGCTTTCGTTGTTGTTCATCATCTCACTCCTCTTCCGGAGCTCAATCTTAAAGAACAGCCCCAGGCTGAAGACCAGGATGCCGGTCATCACTGCCAGCCAGTACATGAGCCATAGGCCCTGGGCAAGCTTCACCCGCTTGGGCAAGTCAAACTTTACCTTCATCAATGCCATGCTTACCTCAGAGTGTATGCTATTCCCAAATCAAAACAGGATTTTTTTTTAAAGAAACTAATTTGAATTTACAAAAGATTCGAAACTAGTTTTTCAATGTTTTTTCTTATGTAACAGGTAAGGATTTCAGTTGACCTTAGGCAACTATGTTCCTGTGGAGAGTTTCAGTTGGAAAATTGTAATCCATTCCAGAAGGGAGCTGCAGAATGTGTTTTGGCAAGGGTTTCCCTCTTCATATCCATTTTGACCAACCTCAAATCAGGAAAGTCCATAGTGCTGGGTGGGCAGAGGAGCCTGCCACCCAAAATTCCACCCCAAAATATTCACATAAAATCCCTCAAAATGACAGGATGGTGGGCTACACAGCTATTCCGGGTGGATCTTTTTCCTGCAAAAGGAGGTAGCCAGGCGAGTAGCAGAGTGATCGAGCCACAAAGTTGCAGTACGTCATCCTAAACTCCGCTAATCAGCCCTGATCCCATTTGCAGCAGATGAGCCCTGGGCTCTAATCTCTTGTCTTACCATATAAATGATTTGTTGCTTAAGAGTCAACTTCCTCCATTACCTGCCTGTGCTGGGATGGGGAGACCAGAGACAGTCTTGCGGCCGCAGGAACCTCTAACCTGTCAAGTATGAACCATTGGGTGACAGCCTGGGTGGTGTTTTAAGAGTAAGACTGTACTGCCTAAAGTGTTTGCCAAAATAGCTACCTAATAAGGTCACAGCATAACATAATTTTGCCTCTTCACCAAACAGAATCTCTCATTTATTCCTTGCAAACAAGAACAAAGGATCCTCATTATCTCCTTGTGTTGTCAGGGTTTGGATTAAGGTTAAGGCAATGTATTATTACTTTCTTCCCTTCCTTTGAGGCTCTAAATTCAAAGTCTTAGTGCAGAGCAGAATGTAGCACAAAATGATCACCTAAAATGCTTTTTTTGTATTGTTGTAGCTTCACCATCTTTATTGTGGAGATAAATACAAATACACGTGCCTTTTCTCTGTTGGCTCCACATATCACTCTGAGGCACACCCTGTTCCAATTCTATAGTTGCTAATGTTTATAAGGGTCAATAAATATAACTGTTTAGAACATTAACTTTCATAGGACTTTCCATAAAATTGACAAATTGCTGGTGGCTAATGTAGTTTCCTTTTCCAGTGCAAAAATGTATAATTATATGTTTGGCTCAGAGACTTGGCGAAGTCTAACGCTTTATTTAGCCCAACCTTAATCCAATTTGTGGCCCACATTTGTTTTAGTATTTACTCTAGGCCTATCATTGTCTTAAAAGTATGAATAGGCCTAGGCATTTACAAAAGGCTTTGTTCCCCACCCGAACTACATCAACCTGGACTCACGGGTAGACGTAACATAGTAAATGTAATTCCGGGACACTCCAATTAGTATGAGATGTTTCGTATGGTATGTATTTTATTTGTGGATGTTCATCATCCATCTCGTATGATATGTTACAAATTCAAATGAGTATGATATGTTACAAATTGCAATTCGTACAATATGTTAAGAATTTTAAAAATGTATATTTTACGAATTCCAATTTGTTGTGGCTAATGTTAGCTAGGTGGCTAAGGCTAACGTTAGCTAGGCGACTAACTAACGTTAGCTAGGCGGCTAATGGTCAAGTTTAGGAGTTAAAAAGTAAAAAAAAAAAAAAAAAAAGGTTTAAAGGGTTAAGGTTAGGGGAAGGGTTAGCTAACATGCTAAGTAGTTGCAAAGTTGATCATTTGCTAAGATTCTCAAGTTGTCCATGATGAGATTCGAACATGCAACCTTTGGGTTGCTAGAAGTTCATGTTCTATGCCCACCTATCCACCCTTTAAGTAACCTTGTCTTATATAACCATACAAAATGTAACATATCATACTAATTTGAGTGTCCCTGAATCCAAGATGGCGTAGCAGTCGGACGTGTGTTTGTATTGTCCTGTAGCGTGTAAATAGTAAATAGTAAATAGTCTTCGTATTTTTCGTATACATTTCGTATATATTTTAATTTCACTTTCCATCTAGGAACTGAATATACATTCCTACATTCCGCCTCACCCAATGTGGTACGGACCTGCTATTTTTTTATACTTTAGAACCGTAACCCCAAGCAGAAGCTAGCCAGATAACTAGCTACTAGCTAGTAGTCAGTTAGCCACTGCTGCGGTCTTCACCCTCAACTCGGACACAGCCAGCTTCAATACCGGGCCAATACCTGCCAGTCTGCAAGCGCGATATCAACCGAGAGCATATAGGACTGCTTTTTCTCTACCACATCACCGGATTCCTGACGCAAGCTCTGGACAATTACACCGTATCATCACAGCTAGCTAGCTGCAACCGAGTGGCTACTACTGGCTAACACCTCTGTCCCGAAGCAAGCACCAGTTAGCCTTGAGCTAGCCTCGAGCTAGGCCCATCTGCCGGCTAGCTGAAGAGCTAGCGCCACTGCCACTGCCACGAAGCTAGCACCAGTTAGCAAACACAATTCTACAATTCACAACCTCTCTTTCGCCATCGCCATCTGGCTTGGATTCTCTGTCGACACAACCACGTCTGAGCAGACCCCCTCCGTCTGAGCAGACCACCCCCCGGGCTACTAACTTTATACGCCGCGTGCTAGCTTAGTGGAGGCCTCCTCTGCTCCATCTACGGCTGCCCCCTGGACACTATGATCACTTGGCTACATAGCTGATGCATGCTTGACTGTCCATTAATTCACGGTACTCCATTCTGTTTATTTGTGTTTTACCTGTCGGCTCTGTGCTTTAACTCAGGATCTGTGTGTAGTTAATCCGACCCTCTCTGCCTAGTCGTCGCCATTTTTACCTGTTGTTGCTGTGTTAGACTAACACCCTGTTATTGCTGCTGTTATCTTACCTGTTGTTTTAGCTAGCTCTCCCAATCAAGACCTGCAATCACTTTATGCCTTATTGTATGTCTCTCTCAAATATCAATATGCCTTGCATACTGTTGTTCAGGCTAGTTTTCATTATCATTGTTTTGGTTTGCAATGGACCCTGTAGTTCCACTCTCCGTACCTCTGATACCCCCTTTGTCCCACCCCCCACACATGCGGTGACCTCACCCATTGAGACCAGCATGTCCAGAGATACAACCTCTCTTATCATCACCCAGTGCCTGGGCTTGCCTCCACTGTACCCGCGCCCCTCCATACCCCTGTCTGCACATTATGCCCAGAATCTATTCTACCACGCCCATAAATCTGCTCCTTTTATTCTTTGTCCCCAACGCTCTAGGCGACCAGTTTTGATAGCCTTTAGCCGCACCCTCATCCTACTACTCCTCTGTTCCTCGGGTGATGTGGAGGTAAACCCAGGCCCTGCATGTCCCCAGTCACCCTCATTTGTTGACTTCTGCGATCGAAAAAGCCTTGGCCTCATGCATGTCAACATCAGAAGCCTCCTCCCTAAGTTTGCCTTACTCACCGCTTTAGCACACTCTGCCAATCCTGATGTCCTTGCCGTGTCCGAATCCTGGCTTAGGAAGGCCACCAAAAAAACTGTTCAGGGAAGTCAGGAACCAATACACGCAGTCAGTCAGGAAAGCAAAGGCCAGCTTTTTCAAGCAGAAATTCGCATCCTGTAGCTCTAACTCCAAAAAGTTCTGGGATACTGTAAAGTCCATGGAGAACAAGAGCACCTCCTCCCAGCTGCCCACTGCACTGAGGCTAGGTAACACGGTCACCACCGATAAATCCGTGATAATCGAAGACTTCAACAAGCATTTCTCAATGGCTGGCCATGCCTTCCTCCTGGCGACTCCAACCTTGGCCAACAGCCCCGCCCCCCCCGCTGCTACTCGCCCAAGCCTCCCCAGCTTCTCCTTTACCCAAATCCAGATAGCAGATGTTCTGAAAGAGCTGGAAAACCTGGACCCATACAAATCAGCTGGGCTTGACAATCTGGACCCCCTATTTCTGAAACTGTCCGCCGCCATTGTCGCACCCCCTATTACCAGCCTGTTCAACCTCTCCTTCGTATCATCTGAGATCCCCAAGGATTGGAAAGCTGCCGCGGTCATCCCCCTCTTCAAAGGGGGAGACACCCTGGACCCAAACTGTTACAGACCTATATCCATCCTGCCCTGCCTATCTAAGGTCTTCGAAAGCCAAGTCAACAAACAGATCACTGACCATCTCGAATCCCACCGTACCTTCTCCGCTGTGCAATCCGGTTTCCGAGCCGGTCACGGGTGCACCTCAGCCACGCTCAAGGTACTAAACGACATCATAACCGCCATCGATAAAAGACATTACTGTGCAGCCGTCTTCATCGACCTGGCCAAGGCTTTCGACTCTGTCAATCACCATATTCTTATCGGCAGACTCGGTAGCCTCGGTTTTTCTAATGACTGCCTTGCCTGGTTCACCAACTACTTTGCAGACAGAGTTCAGTGTGTCAAATCGGAGGGCATGTTGTCCGGTCCTCTGGCAGTCTCTATGGGGGTACCACAGGGTTCAATTCTCGGGCCGACTCTTTTCTCTGTATACATCAATGATGTTGCTCTTGCTGCGGGCGATTCCCTGATCCACCTCTACGCAGACGACACCATTCTATATACTTCCGGCCCTTCCTTGGACACTGTGCTATCTAACCTCCAAACGAGCTTCAATGCCATACAACACTCCTTCCGTGGCCTCCAACTGCTCTTAAACGCTAGTAAAACCAAATGCATGCTTTTCAACCGTTCGCTGCCTGCACCCGCACGCCCGACTAGCATCACCACCCTGGACGGTTCCGACCTAGAATATGTGGACATCTATAAGTACCTAGGTGTCTGGCTAGACTGCAAACTCTCCTTCCAGACTCATATCAAACATCTCCAATCCAAAATCAAATCAAGAATCGGCTTTCTATTCCGCAACAAAGCCTCCTTCACTCACGCAGCCAAACTTACCCTAGTAAAACTGACTATCCTACCGATCCTCGACTTCGGCGATGTCATCTACAAAATAGCTTCCAACACTCTACTCAGCAAACTGGATGCAGTTTATCACAGTGCCATTCGTTTTGTTACTAAAGCACCTTATACGACCCACCACTGCGACCTGTATGCCCTAGTCGGCTGGCCCTCGCTACATGTTCGTCGTCAGACCCACTGGCTCCAGGTCATCTACAAGGCTATGCTAGGTAAAGTGCCGCCTTATCTCAGTTCACTGGTCACGATGGCTACACCCACCCGCAGCACGCGCTCCAGCAGGTGTATCTCACTGATCATCCCTAAAGCTAAAACCTCATTTGGACGCCTTTCCTTCCAGTTCTCTGCTGCCTGCGACTGGAACGAATTGCAAAAATCTCTGAAGTTGGAGACTTTTATCTCCCTCAACAACTTTAAAAATCTGCTATCCGAGCAGCTAACCGATCGCTGCAGCTGTACATAGTCCATCTGTAAACTACCCACCCAATTTACCTACCTCACCCCCCATACTGCTTTTATTTATTTACTTTTCTGCTCTTTTGCACACCAGTATCTCTTCTTGCACATGTTCATCTGATGATTTATCACTCCAGTGTTAATCTGCTAAATTGTAATTATTCGATTTATTGCCTACCTCATGCCTTTTGCACACATTGTATATAGATTCTCTTTTTTTCTACCATGTTATTGACTTGTTTATTGTTTACTCCATGTGTAACTCTGTGTTGTCTGTTCACACTGCTATGCTTTATCTTGGCCAGGTCGCAGTTGCAAATGAGAACTTGTTCTCAACTAGCCTACCTGGTTAAATAAAGGTGAAATAAAAAAAATAAAAATAAAAATATATAAATTTACTATAATACGTCTAGTCTATGAGACCAGGCTGACTACATAGGGGAAATACTTTCAGAACGTCTGTCAGTCAAAACCCATACAGCGCTATGAAGCTCAGAGCCTGAGTTCTGACGTCATTTCTAGCATTGTGTAGTGTGTAACAGGTGCGCTGTCTCGCTTTAATAGCTGGTTGCTCTGCCATATGTGACAATGGCTTCAAATGAAATCCCAAGTTCAAGAACATTAGGAAACGGCGGCACTCCAAAATGTCTGACCTTTTTATTTTTGGCCTGGGCAGGCTAATGCGTTTCGGCAGTTATGCCTTCATCAGATCATGTTTATAGCGTGTCACTGTACAGCCACTGTGTTCCAATGTAGGTGCTTATCAGTGCCAATCTGCCATTTTCAACCTGTATACAGGTACGAGTGTAAAGGGTTAAGATCCACACACCAACACACCTGAACATACTTAACAAGATAGAAGATAGAGAGATGTTTGTTGATAATGAGAACGGAATGTATTATTCTCTGAACATTACTAAAGTTCTTGTGGTTTTTATGGAAAGTTCTCTTCATGTTCTGAAAACAAAATTTAGAGCTTATTGATGTTTGTGTAGAATTCAATTTTTTTTTGTTGAACATTCCTAGAATATTGCCAAGAACTGTCATAAAAGAGAACCAACCATACAGTCACTGAACATTCTGAGAATATCGCTTAAGTCACACCATTTTTGAGAACTTGCCCAGAATGTAGTAAATATATTAATAGAACCACATGGGAACTTATGTGGAATCTTCTGTGGAAGCACTGAAATTCCCACAGAATAATGGTGTTTCATTTACATTACATTTACATTTAAGTCATTTAGCAGACGCTCTTATCCAGAGCGACTTACAAATTGGTGCATTCACCTTATGATATCCAGTGGAACAACCACTTTACAATAGTGCATCTAACTCTTTTAAGGGGGGGGGGGGGGGGGGTTAGAAGGATTACTTTATCCTATCCTAGGTATTCCTTAAAGAGGTGGGGTTTCAGGTGTCTCCGGAAGGTGGTGATTGACTCCGCTGACCTGGCGTCGTGAGGGAGTTTGTTCCACCATTGGGGTGCCAGAGCAGCGAACAGTTTTGACTGGGCTGAGCGGGAACTGTACTTCCTCAGAGGTAGGGAGGCGAGCAGGCCAGAGGTGGATGAACGCAGTGCCCTTGTTTGGGTGTAGGGCCTGATCAGAGCCTGAAGGTACGGAGGTGCCGTTCCCCTCACAGCTCCGTAGGCAAGCACCATGATCTTGTAGCGGATGCGAGCTTCAACTGGAAGCCAGTGGAGAGAGCGGAGGAGCGGGGTGACGTGAGAGAACTTGGGAAAGTTGAACACCAGACGGGCTGCGGCGTTCTGGATGAGTTGTAGGGGTTTAATGGCACAGGCAGGGAGCCCAGCCAACAGCGAGTTGCAGTAATCCAGACGGGAGATGACAAGTGCCTGGATTAGGACCTGCGCCGCTTCCTGCGTGAGGCAGGGTCGTACTCTGCGAATGTTGTAGAGCATGAACCTACAGGAACGGGTCACCGCCTTGATGTTAGTTGAGAACGACAGGGTGTTGTCCAGGATCACGCCAAGGTTCTTAGCACTCTGGGAGGAGGACACAATGGAGTTGTCAACCGTGATGGCGAGATCATGGAACGGGCAGTCCTTCCCCGGGAGGAAGAGCAGCTCCGTCTTGCCGAGGTTCAGCTTGAGGTGGTGATCCGTCATCCACACTGATATGTCTGCCAGACATGCAGAGATGCGATTCACCACCTGGTTATCAGAGGGGGGAAAGGAGAAGATTAATTGTGTGTCGTCTGCATAGCAATGATAGGAGAGACCATGTGAGGATATGACAGAGCCAAGTGACTTGGTGTATAGCGAGAATAGGAGAGGGCCTAGAACAGAGCCCTGGGGGACACCAGTGGTGAGAGCACGTGGTGCGGAGACAGATTCTCGCCACGCCACCTGGTAGGAGCGACCTGTCAGGTAGGACGCAATCCAAGCGTGGACCTTGCCGGAGATGCCCAGCTCGGAGAGGGTGGAGAGGAGGATCTGATGGTTCACAGTATCAAAGGCAGCCGATAGGTCTAGAAGGATGAGAGCAGAGGAGAGAGAGTTAGCTTTAGCAGTGCGGAGCGCCTCCGTGACACAGAGAAGAGCAGTCTCAGTTGAATGACTAGTCTTGAAACCTGACTGATTTGGATCAAGAAGGTCATTCTGAGAGAGATAGCAGGAGAGCTGGCCAAGGACGGCACGTTCAAGAGTTTTGGAGAGAAAAGAAAGAAGGGATACTGGTCTGTAGTTATTGACATCAGAGGGATCGAGTGTAGGTTTTTGGGCGGCCGGCCTTCACAAGACGCGAGATTTCATCTGGAGAGAGAGGGGAGAAAGAGGTCAAAGCACAGGGTAGGGCAGTGTGAGCAGAACCAGCGGTGTCGTTTGACTTAGCAAACGAGGATCGGATGTCGTCGACCTTCTTTTCAAAATGGTTGACGAAGTCATCCGCAGAGAGGGAGGAGGGGGGAGGAGGGGGAGGAGGATTCAGGAGGGAGGAGAAGGTGGCAAAGAGCTTCCTAGGGTTAGAGGCAGATGCTTGGAATTTAGAGTGGTAGAAATTGGCTTTAGCAGCAGAGACAGAAGAGGAGAATGTAGAGAGGAGGGAGTGAAAGGATGCCAGGTCCGCAGGGAGGCGAGTTTTCCTCCATTTCCGCTCGGCTGCCCGGAGCCCTGTTCTGTGAGCTCGCAATGAGTCGTCGAGCCACGGAGCAGGAGGGGAGGACCGAGCCGGCCTGGAGGATAGGGGACATAGAGAGTCAAAGGATGCAGAAAGGGAGGAGAGGAGGGTTGAGGAGGCAGAATCAGGAGATAGGTTGGAGAAGGTTTGAGCAGAGGGAAGAGATGATAGGATGGAAGAGGAGAGAGTAGCGGGGGAGAGAGAGCGAAGGTTGGGACGGCGCGATACCATCCGAGTAGGGGCAGTGTGGGAAGTGTTGGATGAGAGCGAGAGGGAAAAGGATACAAGGTAGTGGTCGGAGACTTGGAGGGGAGTTGCAATGAGATTAGTGGAAGAACAGCATCGAGTAAAGATGAGGTCAAGCGTATTGCCTGCCTTGTGAGTAGGGGGGGAAGGTGAGAGGGTGAGGTCAAAAGAGGAGAGGAGTGGAAAGAAGGAGGCAGAGAGGAATGAGTCAAAGGTAGACGTGGGGAGGTTAAAGTCACCCAGAACTGTGAGAGGTGAGCCATCCTCAGGAAAGGAACTTATCAGGGCGTCAAGCTCATTGATGAACTCTCCAAGGGAACCTGGAGGGCGATAAATGATAAGGATGTTAAGCTTGAAAGGGCTGGTAACTGTGACAGCATGGAATTCAAAGGAGGCGATAGACAGATGGGTCAGGGGAGAAAGAGAAAATGTCCACTTGGGAGAGATGAGGATCCCAGTGCCACCACCCCGCTGACCAGAAGCTCTCGGGGTGTGCGAGAACACGTGGGCAGACGAGGAGAGAGCAGTAGGAGTAGCAGTGTTATCATTGGTAATCCATGTTTCCGTCAGTGCCAAGAAGTCGAGGGACTGGAGGGAAGCATAGGCTGAGATGAACTCTGCCTTGTTGGCCGCAGATCGGCAGTTCCAGAGGCTGCCTGAGACCTGGAACTCCACGTGGGTCGTGCGCGCTGGTACCACCAGGTTAGAGTAGCAGCGGCCACGCGGTGTGAAGCATTTGTATGGTCTATGCAGAGAGGAGAGAACAGGGATAGACAGACACATAGTTGACAGGCTACAGAAGAGGCTACGCTAATGCAAAGGAGATTGGAATGACAAGTGGACTACACGTCTCGAATGTTCAGAAAGTTAAGCTTACGTTGCAAAAAATCTTATTGACTAAAATGATATAGTACTGCTGGCTGGTGAAATAGGCTAGCTAGCAGTGGCTGCGTTGTTGACTTTGTTTGAAAGTGTAGCTGGCTAGGTAACCTCGACAATTACTCTAGACTACACAATTATCTTGGATACAAAGACGGCTATGTAGCCAGCTAAGATCAAACAAATCAAACTGTTGTACTGTAATGAAATGAAATGTAATACTACCTGTGGAGCGAAGCGGAATGCAACTACTCGCTCCAACCCGGAAGTGCGTATCATAGAGGGAGAGGCAATAGAAGTGTTGTTTCTTGTATTATTGTCTTTTGTGTCTTTAGAGGACTGCTTCACCTTAATGTCCCCTTTCCCTTTTCTTCTGTCCTTATTTTGTCCCACTTTGTCCCTTCTTTGTCCCTTCTTCTCTTCTGCCAACTAGACACTCCTTGTTAGCTAGCTAGCTTCTTCCAGGAATGTCCCTAGCAACTGCCTAGCAACAGGTAAACAACTTAGCTAGCTAAGAAAACGGTATAATTTTATGAAAAATTGTTACTTTTTCAAAAGCCTTTCTTCTTTGTTAGCTGCTTGTTTGGTCTCCTATTCAGTTTGCAGTTTTCTTTTGATTTTTTTCGATGTACTTTACTCTAAAAAAAACATTTAAATTTCAATATTTGTAGGAGCTCATCTTTTCAGCTGCTGCTGCTTAATTTGGAACTCCGGAACATATTTCATAACGTTCTCGGAACATTTTGAGAACATTAATTTAATCAGAACGATGAGGATCAATAAATGTAGGAAATGTTATGCTGATGTACTGAAATTCTCACTGAAAAACATTGTTTCTTAACATTCTTGGAACAATTTGAGAACCTTCCCAATGTCAAACCAGTTGGAGAGCGTTCCTAGAACATTACCAAAATTGAAATGAAATGTAACCATGTTTGACATTTTAGGAAATGTTCTGTTAAAGCAATGAAATACCAAGATAATCCTGCATCAGTCCCAGGAAACTGTGGAAAGGTTATATGCAAAATAACTCTAGGACAACCACTCTCACCAAGCTCTAAGAAACATATGGTTATCCGAACGTTGTGTGCTAGCTGGGTAACCTATATTCAAATCAAATCAAATCAAATGTATTAGTCACATACACATGGTTAGCAGATGTTAATGCGAGTGTAGCGAAATGCTTGTGCTTCTAGTTCCGACAATGCAGTAATAACAACAAGTAATCTAACCTAACAATTCCGCAACTACTACCTTATACACGCAAGTGTAAAGGGATAAAGAATATGTACATAAAGATATATGAATGAGTGATGGTACAGACGGCATAGGCAAGGTGCAGTAGATGGTATAGAGTACGGTATATACCTATGAGATGAGTACTGTAGGGTATGTAAACATAAAGTGGCATAGTTTAAAGTGGCTAGTGGTCCATGTATTACATAAGATGGCAAGATGCAGTAGATGATATAGAGTACAGTATATACATATACATAAGAGATGTGTAATGTAGGGTATGTAAACATTATATTAGGTGGCATTGTTTAAAGTGGCTGGTGGTACATTTTTACATAATTTCCATCAATTCCCATTTTTAAGGTGGCTGGAGCTGAGTCAGTTTGTTGGCAGCGGCCGCTAAATGTTAGTGGTGGCTGTTTAACAGTCTGATGGCCTTGAGATAGAAGCTGTTTTTCAGTCTCTCGGTCCCTGCTTGGATGCACCTGTACTGACCTCGCCTTCTGGATGATAGCGGGGTGAACAGGTAGTGGCTTGGGTGGTTGTTGTCCTTGATGATCTTTATGGCCTTCCTGTGACATCGGGTGGTGTAGGTGTCCTGGAGGGCAGGTAGTTTGCCCCGGGTGATGCGTTCTGCCGACCTCACTACCCTCTGGAGAGCCTTACGGTTGTGTGCGGAGCAGTTGCCGTACCAGGCGGTGATACAGCCCGACAGGATGCTCTCGATTGTGCATCTGTAGAAGTTTTTGAGTGCTTTTGGTGACAAGCCGAATTTCTTCAGCCTCCTGAGGTTGAAGAGGCGCTGCTGCGCCTTCTTCACAACGCTGTCTGTGTGGGTGGACCAATTCAGTTTGTCCGTGATGTGTACACCAAGGAACTTAAAACTTTCCACCTTCTCCACTACTGACCCGTCGATGTGGATAGGGGGGAGCTCCCTCTGCTGTTTCCTGAAGTCCACAATCATCTCCTTTGTTTTGTTGACGTTGAGTGTGAGGTTATTTTCCTGACACCACACTCCGAGGGCCCTCACCTCCTCCCTGTAGGCCGTCTCGTCGTTGTTGGTAATCAAGCCTACCACTGTAGTGTCGTCCGCAAACTTGATGATTGAGTTGGAGGCGTGCATGGCCACGCAGTCGTGGGTGAACAGGGAGTACAGGAGAGGGCTCAGAACGCACCCTTGTGGGGCCCCAGTGTTGAGGATCAGCGGGGTGGAGATGTTGTTACCTACCCTCACCACCTGGGGGCGGCCCGTCAGGAAGTCCAGGACCCAGTTGCACAGGGCGGGGTCGAGGCCCAGGGTCTCGAGCTTGATGACGAGTTTGGAGGGTACTATGGTGTTAAATGCTGAGCTGTAGTCGATGAACAGCATTCTCACATAGGTATTCCTCTTGTCCAGATGGGTTAGGGCAGTGTGCAGTGTGGTTGCGATTGCGTCGTCTGTGGACCTATTGGGTCGGTAAGCAAATTGGAGTGGGTCTAGGGTGTCCGGTAGGGTGGAGGTGATATGGTCCTTGACTAGTCTCTCAAAGCACTTCATGATGACGGAAGTGAGTGCTACGGGGCGGTAGTCGTTTAGCTCAGTTACCTTAGCTTTCTTGGGAACAGGAACAATGGTGGCCCTCTTGAAGCATGTGGGAACAGCAGACTGGGCTAAGGATTGATTGAATATGTCCGTAAACATACCAGCCAGCTGGTCTGCGCATGCTCTGAGGACGCGGCTGGGAATGCCGTCTGGGCCTGCAGCCTTGCGAGGGTTAACACGTTTAAATGTTTTACTCACCTCGGCTGCAGTGAAGGAGAGCCCGCAGGTTTTGGTAGTGGGCCGTGTCAGTGGCACTGTATTATCCTCAAAGCGGGCAAAAAAGGTATTTAGCCTGTCTGGGAGCAAGACATCCTGATCCGCGACGGGGCTGCTTTTCTTTTTGTAATCCGTGATAGACTGTAGACCCTGCCACATACCCCTTGTGTCTGAGCTGTTGAATTGCGATTCAATTTTGTCTCTGTACTGGGACTTAGCCTGTTTGATAGCCTTGCGGAGAGAATAGCTACACTGTGTGTATTCGGTCATGTTTCCGGTCACCTTGCCCTGGTTAAAAGCAGTGGTTCGCGCTTTCAGTTTCACGCGAATGCTGCCGTTAATCCACGGTTTCTGGTTTGGGAATGTTTTAATCGTTGCTCTGGGTACGACATCGTCAATGCACTTCCTAATGAACTCGCTCACCGAATCTGCATATTCATCATTGTTGTTGTTGGACGCCGTGCGGAACATATTCCAATCCGCGTGATCAAAGCAGTCTTGAAGCGTGGATTCAGATTGGTCGGACCAGCGTTGAACAGACCTGAGCGCGGGAGCTTGTAGTTTTAATTTCTGTTTGTAGGCTGGAATCAACAAAATGGAGTCGTGGTCAGCTTTTCCGAAAGGAGGGCGGGGGAGGGCCTTATATGCGTCGCGGAAGTTAGTATAACAATGGTCCAGAGTTCTGCCAGCCCTGGTCGGACAATCGATGTGCTGATAGAATTTAGGGAGTTTTGTTTTTAGATTAGCCTTGTTAAAATCCCCAGCTACGATGAATGCAGCCTCAGGGTGTGTGGTTTCCAGTTTACAGAGAGTCAGATAGAGTTCGTTCAGGGCCATCGATGTGTCTGCTTGGGGGGGAATATATACGGCTGTGATTATGACCGAAGTGAATTCCCTTGGTAGATAATGCGGTCTACATTTGATTGTGAGGAGTTCTAGATCAGGTGAACAGAATGACTTTAGTTCCTGTGTGTTGTTATGATGGTCACACCACGTCTCGTTAATCATGAGGCATACCCCCCCGCCCCTCTTCTTACCAGAAAGATGTATGTTTCTGTCTGCGCGATGCGTGAAGAAACCAGCTGGCTGCACCGACTCCGTTAGCGTCTTTTCAGTTAGCCATGTTTCCGTGAAGCAGAGCACGTTGCAATCCCTGATGTCTCTCTCGAATGTTACCCGTGCTCGGATTTCATCGACCTTATTCTCAAGAGACTGGACATTGGCGAGTAGTATGCTAGGGAGTGGAGCGCGATGTGCTCGTCTCCGAAGCCTGACCAGGAGACCGCTACGTTTGCCCCTTTTTCGGCGTCGTGTAGCTTCGCCGGCTGGGATCAGGTCCATTGTATTGGGTGGAAGGCAAGACACTGGATCCGTTTCGGGAAAGTCATATTCCTGGTAGGAAGGGTGGTTAGTTGACGTTAATCGTATATTCAGTAGTTCCTCCCGGCTGTATGTAATGAAATTTAAGATCACCCGGGGTACCAATGTAAGAAATAACACATAGAAAAACAAAATACTGCATATTTTCCAAGGAACGCGAAGCGAGGCAGCCATCCTGTTCGGCGCCGGAAGTCCAAATTCTTGTGAATTCATGTGACGTTGTTTATAATCCACCAGAAAGCCTTTATTTAATCCTACCCAGAATTTTTGCAGTTTCAATGAAAAATACTAGCTATTTAATGCATGTGTCCAGATAATGGCTGAAAAAAATACTCAATAGGCTAATTCAGTTTCAGTATAATCTACTAGTATTGTTTTCATGTGATATAATAGACGTTATAAACTGTTAAATTAGCCTACCTAATTAGCCGTTTTCCAATTTGAAATCTGTCGTTATATTATTCACATCCACGCGCTTTCAGGAGAGAATTTCACAGGGCTTTCCTTACGGTATTCAGAGCATGTCCATGAGATCAAATAAGACGGTGAGTTTACTGTAGTTTATGCCAAATATTATACAGGCTAGTTTAGGAAAAATGTGTGGTCACCTAAACAAAAGTTTAGACATACATAGATGGTTTGGATTAGGACGATTACACAACAGTCTCTAAAAGCAGTTCGGTATGTTTCGACCAGAAGCGATGCTTCCGTTTGACAGCTCTTGGCTCAAAGATTGGCCGCTTCGTGGGCGTAGGCGTGAACCTATTCAAGTACAGTAAGTAAGTAAATACAATTTGAAAATGTTAAACTATGTATTGTTTCCTAGCTAGCTTCAGCAGGCCATTATGTGTTTAATAATGAGCTAATTGTTAGCTAGCCAACTTTACATAATGTAGCCAAGTGAAATATCATCAGATAGTTAACTTCTTATTAGCTTGTTATCTTGATGTAGGCCTATTTATCATTGTTAATTAAAAACTCATGCTTCAAATGCATTTGTAGATAACAGCAATGGAATTGGGTGAACGGATTGTGTTGATAAAACGTTTACTTGAGACAGGAGAACAAGTGGAGACATAGGACGAGGTGGATAATTTTATAATAAGGCCGTTTTATTCAAGTGTAAAGATATCAGGCAAAAACGTGCACGGCCCCTTTCTGTCAGATTCTTATGAAATCGTCGGAGAAGAGGCCGCTCTAAGCAGTACATACAGATTATATAGGCAACAAGCAAAGTAGGTTGATCTTGTCGTCTGGCCTTCCGATTGGTCGATCTGGGTCGTGGGTAGTCCTGCTCGTACCCGGTGTCGACGTTCCATTGGTTCTTGACATAGTTCTTTGTCTGGAGCTCCAACCCTGAGTTGTGTGTGTCTGAGTGATTGTCATGGGGGAGGGGAGTTGTGGGTGTCGTGCATGTGTCCAATGAGTCCAGCATATGTCCAATAGAAAGAGGGAGTGTGTATATTATGTCATCCATAGCTAATGTTGAGAAGTTGTCAAAACAAGTTACCAATATCTAATACAATTCCTTACAAATCCCCCTCTTCACGTCTCACAAGAGACGTGACATAAAGTATATAAAAAGACAAAACTAAAGGATAAAATTTGTCAGAAGACAAATTTTTGATTCCCTCTCTTCACGTCTCACAAGAGACGTGACATAAAAGTATCTTAGTCCTCAAATAGATAAACAGGTCCAGCTTCCCCATCATCAAGCAATGGGAACATTTGGGCCCTTTCCTGAATAGGGTCTATGGCGGCAGTGATAACACGACTAGCAAGCGTGCGCGCACATGGAATGCAACAGCATCCACAAAGTACAAGAATGCCTGCAAACACGGAAATAGATACTAGGATGGAGGAAACCAGCGTCTTATATTTCCCAAAAGCATCCATCCATGAGTCCCACATAGACGTGTCCACTCCAGAATGCTGTTTCATCTTACCATTAAGGGTACGGAGTCCCTCCAATACCTCAGTCAGACTCCCATCCGTAGCTGTATTGTTGGGAATGAAAGTACAGCACTGCTCACCAAACATGGCACAGACCCCCCCTTTCTCAGCCAATAACATATCTACCGCGATTCTGTTTTGAAATGCCATCAGGGATGTAGCTGCCAATTGTCCATGGACCGCCTCAAATCCTTGTTGAGTCCAATTGCCCAGTTTCTGGACATTAAAATGAATGTAGTTAATTCTGTCCACATTTTTATTAACTGTACACCACCAACAGACAGAAGATTCAAACCCAGCTGTCACTTAGTCCACCAGTTTATATTCATCTGGCACCCCCTAGGGACACCACTAGCATCAATGTAAGTTGAGTCGTAAATAAGCAAGGACCAAAAAGGAGACCACTCCAATAACTACACCTGGAGTGGCCAACCACACATTAGTAACCCAAAAAACGAGAATATGTTAAACCCTCAGGTCCATCCCTCTATACAACCTGTACCAGGTGGGCTCGTCGCCACCCGGGAACTTCAAACCTTCACAACAGGGAGGACAAACATCACTTTTTATTCATTCGACAACATCAACTACAGCAAACCAAGGGTCCTCCTCTGTCAAGCCCACTTTCCTGCGGAAGCTTGTTTTCATATCAGCCTCTCCAACTGGAGCATCAAGCAACGGCATCATACCAGAGGCCCCCTACACATCTGTAACAGACTTCATCAAACAAGATATGATACAAGCAACACAGAAATGAAAAACAACAACTAGTGTCAGAAATCCAGTAATCCTCATTGCAGTGTACTTACCAAAACAACCACCCAGCCAGGGGAACAGTCCACTCTCCTCCACACCTGCAAGACCCTTCATCTCCACTGATAACCTTGCCAACCCACTCAGAGCTTTTGAAATGCTCCCATCCGGACTAGTATTGTTTAGGGACAAACGTGCAACACTGTTCTCCAATCATTTTACATACACCTCCCTGGTTGGCCAGAATCATGTCCAGTTCTAGTCTATTTTGTCTACTGGTTTGAGAGGTAGCCTCCAATCGTTCAGCCATCCCCGTAAGTACTGTGTGGGTGTAGTTTAACAAATCATTGTTGATTATAGTAGATATAATTGATCCAAGCATTCTGCTTAGCATCAACAATAGCTGGGCCAAACTGGGCAATAGATGCCACAGGCCATCATTCCTGTTTGATGTCTGGTATTCGTGGGGGACCCCTATTGGGACCCCAACAGGTTGGTGTGCATGTTATCTGTACCCTCGGACCAAGGAGCGTCACGGTTCTGCCGTCTCCTGGGTTGGTACCGAGTCTCTGTGTCATGTGCAGCTCCCAGAAGTTGATTAGCTGTAACCTCAATAATAGGCAATGGTGTTATCAGACTGGCCAAAACACATGTGCAACGACAATTTCCTTTCAAAATGGGGGTCAACTGCCTGGCAGGTCCACACATCCACCATACATCAGCAACACCTCTAGTTAATAGTGACATTAGTGATGCAGGCAGCAGTAGGGAACCTCCCATAGTCTCTATCTCTACCTGTACCAGTGTTACAGCTGTAATATCCTCCATATGCCTTAACTCCCCACGGTACCTTCTGGGGAGGTACTTCTGGGAACACAAAACTCAAGAGTTTTACACAAGGTTGAATTTGGCTTAAACTTTCCAATATACACATCCAACCTTCCACATTACTTAGGGCAAATGGGTGAGCAGCCAGAATAGGTCTGGCATGTCCACATACGACACAGTCCTTTCTATTAAGTATTCTGTAGGCCAACCACATATTCTCCCTTTCCTCATAACCAGTTTCAGTCCCCAATTGTTCACTATCTTAGATGTCTTTTATATTTATTACCTGTACCAGATTGGAGAGCTTAGGTGATGGCGTGGGACTTGGTCTTGAAGTGGTGGAGGAGGCCGGCTGAACCCTGGTCCGTTAGAACTGGTGGTGGTTCTGGCAACACTGTGATGGTAACATCCCCATCGTATCCTAATCAGACAGCTCAGGACTGCAAGCAGTCCTGTAAAACCCCACCCTCTCCCAAAGAACACATCATCAGCCAGAGGTCAAACAACACTTTCACTTCTATGAACGTACACAGTGAGGAAAGGTCGGGGTCAGGGAATTTTCATTAAGGAGTTGACCCCCGAGCTTTATTAGCAACAGTTCTTCTCCTTAACTCTGTGATCATTCGGCAGTGTCAGTGTGCCTCACCCTCCAAGTGCGATATGCCCCCAGGTCGAGTGAATCACCTTCTCCTTTAATTCACCTGCAACGCATAAAATCCTGGACATACAGATTTGGTTAACCACCAGTTTCTCATTTGTAATTTTACATTAGTTTATTTTCCAATAGGCCCCATCCTATCCTAGACCACAATGTACCCCTCCCCCGTTTGATACCTGGCTCTGGCCAGGTATCAACCTTACCTACTCTAAATAATGACTTAGTACATTATAATATAGAAACGTCCCATTCATTCGCCGCATATCCAATTCTCCCTTGGGCGTACATTCATATCTATTTTTTTCCAATTCTCTGTCAAGTGACTTATCTACTTTAAAATGTATCTGTGCTGCTTATATATGTTAAACCCTTTCTCTCCTTTCTTATTTCACAGCCTACCTTGCTCATTTCCCGGTCCACCCTCCCCACTCTGCTCTCAAACCTTCAAGGTCTCAACAGTGCGGGGTAGACCCATCTGTCTGCCTTTTTCTAATAATAGTCAATAACAACTATGTGTTCCTTTGCAATATTAACTAAGTGTCTCACTGTTTTGACTTTATCTATCCCAAATGGATTTAAAATAACAACATGTCTTATAGTGTCAATCTCTAAAGTCCTTACATAACCTTAAGAAACCTATCTCTATCTACTAATGGCCAAAACAAATGCTAACCTTATGGTCAAGAGTTATAAACTAGTATCCCAAATGACACAACTTCATTATTCTCACTACATTTTCCCCGTGAGTGATCAAGTCACCGGAAAAATGCAACGAAAACAGAAAATAGGCCAAAAGGTTACACCTACATTCGTGTTCCATATCTAGACATACCAAAAGAACCCTTTATCTTCTCAAAGTCCCTTGCCTAAATAAAACTCAGAAAGTAAAACTCCTATTCCAATATGAGTGTATTCTTTTAAGATATCTTGTCTCTGGGAACACGGAAAACCCCTTAACCCAAACGTTTACCACAAAAACAAAACCTAATAATTATGATAATACCCTTAAATCATTCGTTCTAAATTTCCCCGATGTTTCATGTAACACAACTGTGATAAACGTGTACTGTCCCTTTAAAAACTCCCTGCCAGCCATACCAGGTTGCGAGTCGTTCATTGTTCCCCATAATGAAAACAGATCACGTTTAGAATACGTTTACTTATTGTTCGAATTCTCTGGTGTTACCTAAACAAAAACCAATAACTTTCAGCAACTTTTGAAAAGTATCTCAAAGCGATAATGTACAGTGAGGGAAAAAAGTATTTGATCCCCTGCTGATTTTGTACGTTTGCCCACTGACAAAGAAATTATCAGTCTATAATTTTAATGGTAGGTTTATTTGAACAGTGAGAGACAGAATATCAACAAAAAAATCCAGAAAAACGCATGTCAAAAATGTTATGAATTGATTTGCATTTTAATGAGGGAAATAAGTATTTGACCCCTCTGCAAAACATGACTTAGTACTTGGTGGCAAAACCCTTGTTGGCAATCACAGAGGTCAGACGTTTCTTGTAGTTGGCCACCAGGTTTGCACACATCTCAGGAGGGATTTTGTCCCACTCCTCTTTGCAGATCTTCTTCAAGTCATTAAGGTTTCGAGGCTGACGTTTGGCAACTCGAACTTTCAGCTCCCTCCACAGATTTTCTATGGGATTAAGGTCTGGAGACTGGCTAGGCCACTCCAGGACCTTAATGTGCTTCTTCTTGAGCCACTCCTTTGTTGCCTTGGCCGTGTGTTTTGGACCATTGTCATGCTGGAATACCCATCCACGACCCATTTTCAATACCCTGGCTGAGGGAAGGAGGTTTTCACCCAAGATTTGACGGTACATGGCCCCGTCCATCGTCCCTTTGATGCGGTGAAGTTGTCCTGTCCCTTTAGCAGAAAAACACCCCCAAAGCAATAATGTTTCCACCTCCATGTTTGACGGTGGGGATGGTTTCTTGGGGTCATAGGCAGCATTCCTCCTCCTCCAAACACGGCAAGTTGGGTTGATGCCAAAGAACTCCATTTTGGTCTCATCTGACCACAACACGTTCACCCAGTTGTCCTCTGAATCATTCAGATGTTCATTGGCAAACTTCAGACGGGCATGTATATGTGCTTTCTTGAGCAGGGGGACCTTGCGGGCGCTGCAGGATTTCAGTCCTTCACGGCATAGTGTGTTACCAATTGTTTTCTTGATGACTATGGTCCCAGCTGCCTTGAGATCAATGACAAGATCCTCCTGTGTAGTTCTGGGCTGATTCCTCACCGTTCTCATGATCATTGCAACTCCACGAGGTGAGATCTTGCATGGAGCCCCAGGCTGAGGGAGATTGACAGTTCTTTTGTGTTTCTTCCATTTGCGAATAATCACAGAAACTGTTGTCACCTTCTCACCAAGCTGCTTGGCGATGGTCTTGTAGCCCATTCCAGCCTTGTGTAGTTCTACAATCTTGTCCCTGACATCCTTGGAGAGCTCTTTGGTCTTGGCCATGGTGGAGAGTTTGGAATCTGATTGATTGATTGCTTCTGTGGACAGGTATCTTTTATACAGGTAAGAAACTGAGATTAGGAGCACTCCCTTTAAGAGTGTGCTCCTAATCTCCGTTCGTTACCTGTATGAAAGACACCTGGGAGCCAGAAATCTTTTTGATTGAGAAGGGGTCAAATACTTATTTCCCTCATTAAAATGCAAATCAATTTATAACATTTTTGACATGCATTTTTCTGGATATTTTTGTTGTTATTCTGTCTCTCACTGTTCAAATAAACCTACCATTAAAATTATAGACTGATAATTTCTTTGTCAGTGGGCAAACGTACAAAATCAGCAGGGGATCAAATACTTTTTTCCCTCACTGTACACATTTTCCCTCTAAATGACACAACCAATTTTCTCTAGCATAATTTAATACGACCACACCCGGTGGGGAAAGTACACATTTTATCCCGTTCCTCCTATAATACTCAATGCTAAATTCAAAGTTGTGGTTAAATATATGGATTTGCCAATTATTATCAAATGTTAAATATACAGGTTTAGTACTTTTATCAAATAGATTAGTATAGTTCAAATAAAGATATGCGTTTACTAGCGCTCAACCTGTGTTCAGAACGCAGCAACTAGCCAATATAATACCAAAAATGACTGTCTTATTCCTGCCTCTAGGCAAAACATCTAGTTACCCCAACTAAGTTTGGCAGCAAAACTATCGTATAAGTAAAATCGACTTCTCAACTTTCTCCATTCCAAAGTGTAAACTTACCATATACTTCGCTAAATTTATCTCGCATGTCACCCAATCCATAACAATAATATCATTAGTCTGTAAATTTAACCTGAATAAGTTATTAAACGTATTCTCTCTACTCCGAATTGGTTTTAAGTTTTTTTTTTTTTTTCTCTGTCACCAGCACTCAAACAGGCTCCTGGGAGACCGTTGAGTGCTGCAATACTGCCATCTTCTGTCCATTCTCTGTATAGCTCTCCACCCCCAAACTATTCTAAGAGTTATGAGTGTGTGGAGGAATATCACAAATAAGGGGCCAGATATCCCTAGTCTTGCCCAGGGAGGGAGAAATGTCCCTCTAAATGGGCGAGGTTCCTTTTTCAGGGGAGGCGGAGTTTGATGCCGCATCCCCTGAGTCAGGAATGTCTTCATTTGGAATCGGATTTAAGCTGTTTAAATCAGCTCTGACTTCTGTCAGTGTTCTAGAAGGGATTGGGGCTGGAGTGCAATGTGTGAGGTGGTGCCAAGGTGCGCCTGATTTACCTTTGACCTGGACTGAGTGTGAAGTAACCTCCCTCACTTCGTACTGGCCAGTCCACCTGGGTTCTAGCCACTTTCTCTTGTGGACTTTTACCCCACCCAGTCACCAATTTTTTACCTTCCGTGGTGCCGGATCTCTCGTCAGCTCCCCTTCTTGGACCTTGTGAATCTGTTTGGAGAGAGCTGCAGAAAGTTCCGTCAATTATCAGACATTACAATTTGTTGTACATCAAGGGCGGGCATATGACCTCCCTCCCTTGGTGAACCAAGCATGAGGAGAGAGATGGGTGCCTGCACCTGGAGAGGCTCTCATGGCCAGCAACGCCAGGGGCAGGGCTTCAACCCAAATCAACTTCAAACCTGCACATACATTTGATTGGCGCGTTCCACGAGACTAACAGGTACCTATTTAGAGAACCTGTCTACCATAACTAACAGGTACCTTTTTCCATTTGTCACATTGTCTTGCCCCATATCTGTGTAATCTATGCTGATGTCCTGCTAACCCATTGTGGTCCATCAGTATGGACTGCTCCATGAGCATACGCTGAGTCGGTGTAGATGTTTACAGTCTTTCCTTCAGCTCTTTCCAGAGCTTGTGTCAACCCTATGAATACAGTTAACTGGGCTGATGCAGGTGTGTGATGATGGCAGATTCCAAAGTCACATGTGATCTATCCGGGAGCTGCTGCACCATTGCGTATGCTGCTATGTTCCCTTCCTCTCCTCTATAGCAGCATCCATCTGTGTATAACCATAGGTCAGGGTTGGTGAGTGGTTCGTTCCCCAGGTCAGGTCTCAGTTTCAGTTCTTGTGCAGCTCTTTCTGCACAGGAGTGGGGCAGACCTTCTTCAGCATTGAGTGCGTCTGCCATGTTTTTGTCAGTGTTGACAAATGTGATGTGTGATTGTGTGCATTTATTCTGGATTTTCGTTTTTCTTTCTGAATTCTTTGCTCATCAGATATGCTGCAACCCCATGGTGGGTGTGTATTTCCAATGGATGGCACATTACCAAGTGGGCTGTTTTTTAATAGCTTTTGCCACTACAGCTACATACCTGGAGCATGTGGTTTGTCCTAGTTCAATGTGGTCCAGTTTGGAGGAGTGATACATCACCACTCTACTCTCCCCCTCTGTTTTGTACCTTCTTATACTGCATCTTTCCCCCTGATCTATCTTTCATTCTCTGATCTAAGTATTCATTGAATTTGTGTTTGGGGACGGTGGTTGTGGCCATTTTGTCGTTAAGCTATGTCTGGCTCTTATGCTATTTTGGTGCACTTAGCCCATCACTGGCCAAAACTAACAATGTATCTCTGGTGCTGACACAGTCTTATCTCTGGTGTCTGTCTCCCCCTTGTGTACAAAGAATGTTATTGCTTTATGTTTGGCGAATTAATTAAATACTTTCCCAAAGTATTTCGGCAATATCCTTTTGGAACACTCTACTAGTATTATCTAGCGCTTCTATTTTAAATATAATAATAATTTTAGGAACTATTTTCAAACAGTTATTATTCGTTTTCACTTTTTCGATTATTTAAATACTTTGCCAAAACATTTCAGAAATGTCCTTTCGGGACATTATATTAGTATATTCAAGCGTTTCTAGAATAAATATTTAATTAATTCTAGGACTCATTTTTCTCAAAAACTAATTAAAAAACTCAAAACTCAAAAACTAACTTAATTAATTAAATACTTTCCCAAAGTATTTCAAACGTGTCCTTTTAGGACAATATATGGTGTATCCTAGCGCTTTTAGAATAATTATCAAATTAATTCTAACCCTTAAGGATTTACCAACAGCACCAGAGGGAAAAACCAGGTCAATTTATCAGCAGAAAAATAGCTGCTTCACAGCAGCTCCCACAATCTGACTCGGCGGTCACTTAAACACAGCCTCAACCTAGCATATGGCTACTAGTAGCAATCGGCCTCGTGAAACGTTCAATCACTCACATTGATTTGGTGTTATCGACTTGTCTCGGTTCTGCTCATGCAACTTATTTCATCGATTCCTCACTGGTATATCAGACTACTTGGAATACATTTCAGCATTTAATTCCTCACTGTTATCAGACTACTTGGAATACATTCAGCATAGCCTTCTGTCTACTGGAATGCCAACTCCAGTAGGCTCAGGTTCGCTATTACCACAATTCCTCACTGTTATATCAGACTACTTGGAATATATTTCAGTTAATTCCTCACTGTTATCAGACTACTTGGAATACATTCAGTTAATTCATTTAATTCCTCACTGTTATCAGACTACTTGGAATACATTCTAATTCCTCACTGTTATCAGACTACTTGGAATGGGATTTTTAACGCAGATATCCTTACAGCATGCCTTAAATTCTAGACAATTCCACATAAATTTAGCAACAATTCACACTCACCTCAGTACTCCTGATCATAATTTAGATATTGGCTATAATACAATATGCAGATTTTGATTAAACCGGCTCTGCTTACCTTAATATTTTCGAGCTCTTTGATCAGTTTCCTGGGTGAGTTGAATCGCCGACGTCTCCCTCGAGCGGGTCACCTCTCCTTCTTGAATCTTTCTCCCACTCGCCTCCTGTCTGATCAACTTTCTATGGACCGAAATCAAAGGTGTCTAATTACCATCCTCTGCTTACCAAGTCTGTTGATAAAACGTTTACTGGAGACAGGAGACCAAGTGGAGACATAGGACGAGGTGGATAATTTTATTATAAGGCCGTTTTATTAAAGTGTAAAGATATCAGGCAAAAACGTGCACGGCCCCTTTCTGTCAGATTCTTATGAAATCGTCGGAGAAGAGGCCGCTCCACAGCAGTACATACAGATTATATAGACAACTGGCAAAGTAGGTTGATCTTGAAGTCTGGCCTTCCGATTGGTCGATCTGGGTCGTAGGTAGTCCTGCTCGTACCCGGTGTCGACGTTCCATTGGTTCTTGACATAGTTCTTTGTCTGGAGCTCCAACCCTGAGTTGTGTGTGTCTGAGTGATTGTCATGGGGGAGGGGAGTTGTGGGTGTCGTGCATGTGTCCAATGAGTCCAGCATATGTCCAATAGAAAGAGGGAGTGTGTATATTATGTCATCCATAGCTAATGTTGAGAAGTTGTCAAAACAAGTTACCAATATCTAATAC